>NC_135773.1:8118048-8257494 GCF_028453695.1 Augochlora pura | reverse complement strand
TTCCCTCAACGCATATACTAAACAGAGTTTATTCTAAACCTGGCCACCTCGAGGGTGACTCAAGTATGCGGCCTCGCCACTGTGGGGCATACGCGAAATACTAAACAGGATATACGAACGTTCGCAATTGGCGTGCACGCACCGCGGCAGGTTTAATTCGTAGAAAACGTCCGCCGCTCGGCGAGCCGCGAGCGTTCCGCCGTTTTAACGACTTCGATTGGCCTCGTGAAACGGCACGCGACCCGAAACTCCCGCCGCGCGCCGCGACCGACTCATTATCAACCCTACGAACACCTACGATGTGTGTCGAGTGTGACACGACATTAGCTTTTATCTCAAGATATAGTTTTGAAAATTTCAAAATATGACAATAGTGTAAATAAAACCGGTATTTAAGTGAATTTGTTTCATCCTTTTTTTATTTAAATTGCCTTATTTTTATATAAATATCAAATAAAATACTTAAGATCATTGGGAGCTGTTGGTAACGTAATTGAAATAAAATTCGAAGCGCAAAGGGTTAAACCTTTGGATTCGAGCAAAGTGACTTGGAGGCACCAATAAAATCATTCTAAAATTATAATAATAATATATATATAATATATAAATAATAATAGAATACAAATTATTCCCGAAAATAATTTTTATATAAACAAAGCTTAGGTTTAGAAAAATTGTTAATTAGTGTGCTTGTATTGACAATACAATATTCTAATTGCAAGAATGAATTTCGTAAAACTGCACTTTGTTACCCAGAGTGGAGATATTAATAAAAAAAATGATTTTAAATTCACAGTTGAAACAAAGTTTGCGTCGAGTGAAAAGGGTTAAACGTTCGCGTGTTTACAGGAGAATCGCGGGGAACGCGTGTCCGCCTCGAGCACCGCAACCGCGGGAAGTATCCGCGCGCAATTTAGCGCCGCGATCGCGCGATAAATTAGCCGGTAAAATTAGCTGCCTGGTGACTCGTTGCTAATCGGCGACGTACCGGCTCCCTAATTGGTCATGTTTATCCGCCGTGCGACGAGGGATGAAATATTTACCGCGCGTCCGGCTCTAGGGTGCCGGGCGGTCGACGCGTTCGACTCTAGGGTGTCGGGCCGTCGAAGCCCTTCGACTGCTTCTTTAACACCTAATCGAGTTAGCCCGGCCATAGTCGTCCGGCCGTTCCTTCCTTCGTTCGCTCGGCGGCTATCATTCCTGTCCGATCGAGTGCGAAGTTCGCTCGCTCGGCGACGTGAAATTTGTGCATGTCGCTCTGCTCGAGACTCGCCGCCGTCCGATCGGGGAAACGATGGAGGTGCTGATCGACTGCTATTTCGACAGGCTGTTCGCCGAGATGGAGCGCAGCTGCCTCGCGTCGCGGTACAAACGGCGGGAGATGGTCGGATACTTCTCGGACGTGATAAACAGCTGCGCGGCAGGTAAATTTTCGACACGGCACCTTAGGATTCGCCGGACTTCCTGTTCTTCCACCGCGCTCTGAAATTTAACCCTTTGCACTGAAAGCCATTTTAACTGTAGTTTTAAAGTGACGTTTTTGACGTGTAACGTTTGACAAGTATCATTTCACATGTAGCGATATGTGTTCCATTTTATAAGGCAAAGTATATTTTGTGCAATAGAAATGAAGTCTTCTAACTCGTGTAAAAATAGTTGCACTGTTAATGATTTTTTTAATATAAATTTTCGTGATAAAAATATTATTTTGGAAGGTGATGTAACAATTGCAGTGGCGCTTTAGAGTGCAAAGGGTTGGCCTCTGCGACAAAGAGACGACAAATTGAATTTTGCAACTCATGTAAAAACAGTTATACTGATAAAAATTTTTCAAATAGAAATTTTTATAATAGAAATATGGTTTTGGAACGTGATGTAACAATTGCAGTGGTGCTTTAGAGTGCAAAGGGTTGATAGTTGCGGTCCAAACAGTTTCTCATTTACTACTCGCGTAATATCGTTCATATTTCCATGGATACCTTCGTTGACCTAATCAGTGCACCTGAGAGATAGTATTATTATTGAGAAATTGTGTCAAGAATTTGTGGAGTCGTTTATGGATTTACTTGAATCACCTGATGCAGACGTCAGTGTCAAGACCGCGAGGGTTAATCTTCATCGATCGTTCTGCGTTCTAACGCTGATTCGTTGCTTACGCAAATCTGTACTTTTACTACAGTTTTGCGATACTTTCAGAACATTAAAACAGAAATCTAGATATTCATTTAAAGATCCACAAGATATTGCTATAGGAAATTTTCCTGTTATCAAACTATAGAAACGAAGCTAAATAAAGACAATATAGGAAAAAGAATTGTCTGATCCTATTAGGAAAATAAATTGTTTCATCCTATTAGGAAAATAAATTATCTGATCCTATTAGGAAAATAAATTATCTGTTCCTATTAGGAAAATAAATTATCTGATCCTATTAGGAAAATAAATTATCTGATCCTATTAGTAAAATAAATTGACTGATCCTATTAATTATTAAAAAAATTTATTAAATACGAATAAGTGCTAATCGTCACAGCATGAAAGGAGCAATAGCGCAAGGGGTTAATCAGTCGATCGGTGTACGCTGCAATCAACGATCTATCGATATAGACAGCAATCAACGATCTATAGAACAATCCAGTTCGCGTTCGCTCTAAATCGCGTCATGATCGTCGATCGATCGGGGCGTGATAGCGAAATCGTGGGCACTCGGAACGAATCCGCGGGGATTTACCGTACATCTAACGGGGTCCGAGCCAGCGGCCGTCACGAATCGAGAGCTCTTCGGACCGTTTCGACGCAGCTGTGTAGATTTTCCGAGCCAGTGGCCGCCAGGTTCGTGTCCACCAGGCCGGCGCAAATTCTATTGTGCGACCATGAAAGTGATTCGATCGAGGATAGCGGAAGGAAAGTGATACCGCGGTGTAATGCTAGACGCGGGAGAAACTTCTGCAGTGTCGTCGCCGTCGTCGCTGTAGTCGTCGTCGTCGTAGTATGTAGTTGTCGCAGTCGTAGTAGCCATCGTCGTAGTCGTTGCAGTTGTCGTAGTCGTCGCGCACACCGATTCGGCTTTCTTCGAAAAATTATGCGAGACGCCGCCTCTGGAAAACGCGATCGAAAGTATCGACACGAGAAAGAAAAAGTCCCGATCGTTCACCCGACATTGCCATACACCGTGTAGCGTGACCGCGCCGTAGAAACGAGCGACGCGGGTTCCGAACGCGTTCCACGCACCTTTCAAGGTCGTTTCGTGTTCCTAAAAGATCTCTGGCTATCTTTCATTTCCCCGCGAATTTCTGTGTTGCGACGACAACACTGGACAACCATTCATAAATTTCATTTGAACAAGCGAAGAAGACACAAACCAGAACTTTCGACCAAATTTCCCACAGCTCATTCCAAGTTCCTCCCGACACACCCACCTCCAGTCAAAAATGCTTCCTTTTCTCCACCAAAAACTACCCCCCACCAATCAACAGTAAGCCAAGGTGACAACAGACAGAACACGACGAACGCAGATAGAACGCAAATCAAATTCGTGAGGTCCAATTATCAATGACTTTGCCGCATAGCTCCGGCTGAATTTGAGCGACGGCTTGGGCTACGTTGACTTTGAGAGCGTCGGTCGATTGTTGTTTACTGGTATAGACCCGCGACTTCAGAAAATCCCGCAAGAAGAAGTCTAGAGGGGTGAAATCGCACGATCTTGGTGGTCGATTCCAGTCAGCGAACAAACGGCGTTGTCTGTGGTCATTAACTTTGAGCTCCCGGGTCAGGTGGATCTTGTGCAGGTGTAGGCCCAAGTCCAGACGCAAAATTCGCCAAGTTGAAGACTGCGACTGACCAAGTTCTTGCGCACGGCTAGGAATTGACTGCCTCGGGTTCTCCTGCACGCTTTCACGGACAGCGGCGATGTTCTCGGCCGATCTGGCTTTCCGTTGACGTGCGAGCGTTGGCTGATCATTCACCGAATCGGTCATCTAGAATTTGGCCACCGAACGTTGGAGGGACGACTTTGAAGGGCCACCGCATCTACCATAAAATGGGCGCGACGCGCGCAACGTTTTCACTAACGAACACTCATTTTGATAATACAATTTGATCATTTGGGCGTGCTTCTCGATCGTGTGACTTGCCATGGCGATTTGGCATAACCGACTGAATTGTAAGCAACAGATATAATCGACGCATTCGAAACAACATGGCCGCTACAGATTGTCAAAATCGACCGGTCCCTATTGGAAAACCCTCTATAAATCGCGAACATCATATCTATACAATATTGTATTAACAAAGCGCGAATAGAAGCAAGCAAGCGTCTTCAACATTACGGCATCGTACCAAACGCGTATACATTCTGGATTCGATAAGAGCCCGAAGAGAGTCGACAATGAAAGAGTCCCCGGCGATTTCGTCGGCTGAAACGCGAGGATCTCTTTTATAGAAATCCTTCGCTAAAGCGTTCAGCTGTTGCGTACAATCGAAAGATCGATAGTTTGAAATTGATTTGCTAGTATCGCGCAAATGGTATTTCAATGGTCGAGAGCTATTTGTCATATTTTTTAAGTCGTTTCGTCCACCGGTGGGCAGGGTGGCAAGAAATGTTGTGTCACGGCTTTCACGGATGATTGTATATACTCTCTGATCGACGACGATAGATTGCGAACTTTCCAGAAAATTGATCTTTCCTTGAAATCTAAAGTGAAATTCTTTTATATGGATAAATGGATAAAAATCTCAGAGTAAATGTATACTTTAAGCCTTTGCCATTCTAGATAGAATTAGATAGCACTTTAAGACGACGTAAAGACGTCTGGTGTACGGTATTAGGGACGCGTTTAAGACGTATAAACGTTGTTCTAAATTGAACAGGCTTTTATCGTTTGAATTAAGATGGGTTAAAGAGTGTGAGAGGGTTAAAGAGAATTTTGGAGTGTGAGATATTTAGGGCTAAAAATAGAAGGGTTGAATTTTCTATCGATTTAACACAGTAGCGACTCTGCAACACCATTAAAATTGTTGTAACGCGATTCACAAAATGTTAAAATATTGTTACGTGAGCGCAATCGCGGCATGTTGAATAATAACGTCACGACTTTAATAACAACAGAACTCTTTATTCGGGAAAGGGGGAACTCAATATTCGACCGTTTACCACGACGTCTCTCTCAACTCTGAGTCGTTCTTGTTAAATCGTTGCTCAGGAGATATTTATCAAGCAACGATGCCACAAGGAACTCTCGATATCTCGATATCAAAAGATATCGATCCATATTCGTAACAATATCAATTGATGGATGTTTTATAATTTGTCTCTAAAAACCAGATCTAATATACTGATAATTTCGGTGTCCTAAATTCAACCCTATACCCTAACCAAACCTATGAATTCTGTTCGTAGCCGAGAATCTGGACAAGCAGGACATCTGCGAGCGCATAGTGATGTCCGCGCTCCGCTACCACAACATCGCGATGATGGAGAACGGTTACGTGTGCATGCTCGGCAAGTTCCACAACGTGCTATACGTCGCGGCGAAGCTGTGCTACGACTGGAACCTCGAGAACAACGAGATCGTCTCCCGTCTGTTGAACGACATGTTCTACTGCGAGAAGACGTTCGAGCGTATCCTCGTCGGCGCGATATTCGGCACCAGAGTGACGCACTTCCTGTCCGGCTGGAAGAGCGACTTCGAGGACCGGGAGGAGAACATACGCGCGCTGGTGTATTTCCTGCATCACGCCACCGTCGGCCGTCTCGAGTATCGTTGCGAGTCGTCGTCCATTAAGAGACGGCTGATCGACGTGCCCATGGAGTCCTACGGACAGGCGTGGCCATTAAGGGTGGCCATTCAGCACGGCTCGCCGGACATCCTGCTGGTGATGCTGCAATACGGTGCCACCGTCGAGTCCGATAAAATAGCGCCGTCGCCGTTGGAGATGCTGCTGGCGAAGCTGAACGAGTTCGAGCGTCAGCCCGGCAAGGACGAGATCGTCTATCCGGAACATCTGCTGGTCTGTTTGAGGCTGGTGCTTAGAACCATCACCACCGCTTTCGTGAAGACGCCCAGTCATATCGCCGAGCAGAGCGGCGTTCACAGTATTTCTTTGTACGAGCAGTATCCGACGCTGATGGGGCAGAATCTTATACCGCCGGAGAGGAGCGGTCTGAATCCGCCGGAGCTCAAACACCTGTGCCGGTGCATCATCAGGGAGAGGCTGTTCGAGAATTGGGCGCTGCCCCATGGCATTAAGACGCTGGAGATACCGCAGTGTCTGATGAACTACTTGGACCTACTCTGCGACTGATGCTTGAGGAGTCGGTGGTTTTTAGGTTGGTGTGCGAGCAGATGATCGAGCACGGTGTTATGGGGGTGGGTTTAATTTTGGAGCGGGGGCGCGGTCTTTTCGGACTTAGTTTTTAAGATCTTAGTTTTTAAGACCTAGTAACATCTGCATAGAAAAGAAAAACATAAATTTTATACAGTAAAAACGAAAGAGAGAGTCGAATACCAAAGATGCCTTGCCACGAATCTAGTCTAACAAAAGTTGCATTTCTGTATATTTTTCCATGTATCGAATAACGTAAAAATAAACGATCTTAAGCAATTAAAACGCCTTTTACCGTCAAATAAAAGAATATACGTAGCTTCAAACATTGAAATGCTAGCTAAATTCTCTTTTCCTTTCTTGAAAACATCAACGAGATCTGCTATCTCTTCTCCTTTCGCCGAGAAAACAGTCGGAGCTGGATTTAACACTCGGAAACTACAGGTTACGATCCTGTTTCCAGAAACACTCTGGAAAGTTCGTCGAAACGGTAATCGAAACGTCAGCGGTGGCACGACGACGAAATCGGTCGACGCGCGATCGGCGCGGCGCGGCGGCGTCAAGTTTCGCAATTCGACGCGTGCGTCCGTTTCGAAGTATCGACTAGAGTTCACTCGAGAACTTCCCGCTAACTTTTCAATGGAATCTCTTTCCTACGATGCGCCCCGTGTATTTGCTATAGCCAAACGAACTTCCTCATCCAACGGGAAACGAGGAAACAATGAGACAACGAACGAATTCCGCTAGAGACGAGCGCAGTAGTAACTTTTCCGGTCTGTTCCTTGGAGCTTGTATTCTTGGTATCGTTCGATGTAAAGTTAGCGTTAAGATTTGCATCGGGTTACTCTAGACGGATCGTTCGAATCGATTTAGGGCTTTGGAGGAGTGTTTGTGATGAGAGCGAACAGGTATGCATTGAGAAACTCGATTAACTGTTTGAGAAAGTATAGAAGAATTTTCACTGTAGAATAATTGTCATTGAAGAATAATTGAAACTGTAGAATAATTGTCACTATAGAACAATTGTCATTACAGAATGACAGTTACTATAGAAAAATTGTTATTATAGAACAATTTTTACTATACAACAATTGTCACTATAGAATGACAGTTACTATACAACAATTGTCACTATAGAATGACAGTTACTATAGAACAATTGTCATTATAGGACGACAGTTACTATAGAGCAATTGTCACTATAGAACAATTATCAGGAATAGATTTTTGATCTGTAACTGTAATAAAAATCCCCTACCTCAATTATAATAAATAAAAGCCAAATAAAAACATATTTTCATTCCTATCATTTTTAACAAAATAAAAACAATCTAACAATATCGCGAAATTTATCTTATTGCATTCACCACTTCAGCCTATTAACTTTCACCATAAACGCGTAAACTCAGCAACATATTCACTAACAAATCCCTTAATTCAACACAGTAATAAAGCACGTAATAAACCTCGAATAATACCTAAACACATTATCGACACTTTTAAGAACTAAAAGCTAAATTACGAACACGTCTCCCAAGCGTAGGCGTCGAACAAAGGACGTGTCGCATCGGAGTTGCAGCGAACAAATCCCCCGATTCAACAGGATTTTAAGCAACGACGCGAATGCCTTTGGCCAACGACAGGGAAACGCGATTGAGAAATAAATTCGATCTAATGGATCGCCGGGAGTGGCGAGCGAATTATCCTTCGTCGTAAGCAAGTGCGAAAGTCAAAAGAGGATTACACGGGGAGGAAGTAACCTTTCCGTTTGAACTCGCCGTCCTCGTGGAAGAGGATCTTCCACCGGCTGAAAGGAAAGTCAGGTTCAATGGGTTCACGATAATTACTACGGCGGGATGGTGTGAGTTTAATGAGTCCCCTCTCCTCCTCCTCCCCCCTCCCCCCTCCCCCCTCCCCCTCTCCCCTCTCGTCGAAGCGAGGAGAAACCGTGGCCGGAGGAAGAATGCCGATCCGCGCGGTGTGTCCACGTGTTTCACTTCCGCGAAAATGCGCGCTTCCACTTTTATGTAAGACACGTGACACCCGCCGTGTGCCGGACCGAACTTGTGCGCGACGCTCCCGTCGGATCGTGTGACGGGGTCGCCGCTGATCCAGCAGTTCCTATATTGCTTTTGGTGTGATATTTTAACGAGGAATTCGATGAAGTCAATTTAATTTATTTAATGCGATGCTATGGAGATTGCAATATAATAAGGCGAAAGAATTGTCAGTTTAAGACGGAGAAAGAATTTTTAATAAGAGACGTAAAAGCAATAAGGATCGATCAAAAATTTGTTATTTGAAAATTTGTTATTTGCATTTCTGTTACTTGATTGAAATTTTTTTATTCTTATTATTACCTTATTATTCTTTTATATGTTTAAGAATTTTAAATACTTCTATTTAGTTACGAATTTTAATAATTCTGTTACGGAATTGTAATAGAATTATATTTCTATGTATAGTTAGTATAAAATTACACTGTCATTAATTCTGTGATAATGGCAACAATTGTAATCATTCAACTATAATAGGATTACAATTTTTTAATAGAATTATAATTCTACAATAATAATGCTATTATAATTATTATTCTAAGTATTATTCCGTTTTACGTTATAATTATAATTCTATAATAGAATTATAATCTGATGATGATTATAATAGAATTATTGTATTTATGATAATTCTAACAGAATTATTACCAATTCTAATAGAAATAATATACCATTCTAATAGAAATAATAACAGTGCAATTTTATACTAATTAAAGACACGAGTCTATTATAAATCCATAATAGAACTATATCTATAATTAATATCAAATTATACTGTCACTAATTCTATTGTAACAATAATAACTAAAATAATTCTATAGAATTATACTAATTCTATTATAATCTAACTAACTCCAAAAATCATACTAATTCTATATTTAACCAACTTGAAATTTTACTATGAGAACACTGATCCCTTTTCACCAAATTATACTATAATATCCCTATATAATTTTCGTCCACCGTATCACCTGTTCCCAGCAGTCATCATCGCATAGGATTCGCCATTCCCTTTAAGAACCGCGAGCAATCCGCAAAATTCACTCGATCCACGCAGCCACTTTCTACAAGTCTCGCGTCATTGCCGCGCTCCGTTTATTGTTATGAAACGCGACGGAGTTAATCGAAAACGATCGCGGCGAAGTTAATCGAAAACGAGCGGGGCAACGTGAACAGATCGCCGCAACGGGGCGTATAAATCGTTGCGCGCGCGACACGGCCGCGGCTTGGAAAGTAATAAATTTTGATTTTCGATATTTTACCGGTTCGCCACGTGGACGTTTTAATGAATTCGACCGGCGAGAGGTCCGTCAATCAACCGCCGATCTCGAACGATCGCCGGCGAAACTGAAAAACATTCTGCCGGGGGGGGGATCGGATGACAACCGATGTAATCGTGTCGTTATAAATGCCGTTATGCATTAAACGTTGCCTCTTCTATTCCCCCCCCCCCCTGTACCCTGTGCATCCCCCCTCTGTCCTCGTCTCTTAATCCCGCGTGTGGCACACGGTACTCCCAGAGCGACGTCAACTCGCAATTCCCGTTTGGATTTTCGTCTGGCCGCGCGCGTAATCGAATTACACGCGGCCTAAACAATTCATTGCCGTTGTAATGACAACGGTGCCTGATTAGCGAACGTTCGATATTGATTTCGCGATAGATTACCGCCGTGCCATGTGTTTCGCCCTGCTCCGGGGGGAAATTATCTGATTGGCTCTGGATAATGTCGTTCAGTGAGTACGATGTTGCAGTTTCTCGGGTATCTCTTAATTATTATTTTATATCGCAATAAAAATTATTGGATGGATGGGTGATGGATCTGTACCGATATAAGGGATGAAATTGTTTATGGATCGTGAAATTAAGGAATTCTGACTGACGGTAACCAATTTGTGGAGAATAAAATTTGTGCGATTACATAAATGGTCGAATAATATATAGCAATCAAATTAAATAAAGAAACAACCTAAAAAGAAAGGCCTGTCTAGCTTTTCTCCCACGTCGCGATTCAGACGAATACATTGTAAAACCTTCGATAACAACAGTTCCTAAACGATCGCACGGAATCGAGTGAGAGCCGAGCTTCGCAACCGCGAGAAAGAAATACAGGTTTAATTAAGCGTTCGCTGCAGCACACACTCAGCGCCGCGATAAATTCGTATTTTCCTTTCCTTCCCCCGGTGCAAGATGCGCCCGGTAATAAATGGACATAATGAACGGAACAAATAACAAGGAGCTTACCGACCGGATACTGAAATCTTAATCCGAAAAGTAACGAACCGGTCACGTTCCTATCGTAAACCTGATTAACTCGCGCACCCTTTTACTAGCCATATAATAGGCTAACCGTAAAAACCTTTCAACCAATTTTATTAAATATTAATTAAAATTTTATTAAATTAAAAGTTGATACCACAGCGTATAAAACCGCAGCACCGTGAAAATTTGCAAAATAATAATAAAATAGCCGATAGCTAAAATGGTTAAAAACACTAACTAAAGGACCTTTCTTTGCAAAGCAGGAATATTTGCAAATTTCTTAGCAAAGCAGAAATATTTGCAAATTTCTTTGCAAAGCAGAAATATTTGCAAATTTCTTTGCAAAGCAGGAATATTTGCAAATTTCTGAGCAAAGCAGGAATATTTGCAAATTCCTTAGCAAAGCAGAAATATTTGCAAATTCCTTTGCAAAGCAATAATATTTTCAAATTCCTTTGCAATGCAGAAATATTTGCAAATTTCTTAGCAAAGCAGAAATATTTGCAAATTTCTTAGCAAAGCAGAAATATTTGCAAATGGAATAGCGTGACAGGGGTTGGTGCCGCAAGAAAATAGATCAGATTATAAGATAACACTCGATACGCGTATACAATATACGTGTTATTGTATCGCTGCGTCCTCCGTTCGCGGAGCAATTCAACCCTCTCCCCTCGCGGAATCCAATAAAAGGGGCTCTTAACATAAATATCGAGTCTCGCGTTGCTTCCAAGTCGCGGCAATTCCTTGCACTCGAGTGGCTCGCGCGTCTGTTTGCATGCCCATTATCCGTCCGGAATGACCATCTTTCGTATCGCGCAGCGAGGCCGCACGATTATCGATCGTTTCTTGCTACTGGAAGCTCTCTTTCTGGCTTCGAAGCCTCCTCTCTCTCTCTTTCTTTTTCTCTCTCTATCTATCACTTTCTATCTATCTTTTTCTGTCTATATGTCTTTCTTTCTATCTATAGTTTTCTTTTTCTCTCTTTCTCTCTCTATCTTTCTCTATCTAATCTATTTGTCTCACTATCTATCTACCTTTAACGCTATGAATCTATCTATTATCACTATTAATATTATCACAATTATATTAATATTATTACTATTAAAAATTGTGGCTCCATTATTCTCTCTCTCTCTTTCCCTCTATCTTTCTCTCTATCTATTTATCAGTCTCTCTGTCTATCTATCTTTCCCTCTATCTTTCTCTCTATCTTTCTCTCTATCTATTTATCAGTCTCTCTGTCTATCTATCTTTCCCTCTATCTGTCTCTCTATTTCTCTCTCTCTCTCTCTCTCTTTCGCCAGCTCTCGCCAGTAAACAATGCCGCGGTGGTCGCTGCCAAAAATTGGCCGGAACCGGGTCGAGCAAGTAACACGTTCCGTCGCCGCGGACTTCGTTTGCACGCCTTGTAAATATCGAATTCGAAAGTGCAGGACCGGCGAGGAAACACTCCGCGCCATTAAACGATCTGCTTTATAGATTCGCGGCGGATAGCGCGCACTCTCCGCCGCGGCTCGATTGGCTGCACCGAGCACCCAAACAACTTTTACCGAACCGATATATTAAAAAATGCGACCGGACAAACCGGGCGACGCGCGGTTTATCTCCGACTGCCGCTGTCACGCGCTCGTGATTTTCTCTATACTCGTTGTCGATTTTTTTATAAATATTAGTGACATTAATATTAACGACCAATGTTGAGAATTCATTTTTAATGTGATATGTTTCAATGATGTGAAAGGGGCAGTTTACGATGCAGTAGGATTGCACTGTACTGTACTATACTATACTATACTATATTATATATTATACTATACTATACTATACTATACTATACTATACTATACTATACTATACTGTACTGTACTGTACTGTACTATACTGTGCTATACTATATTATATATTATATATTATATATTATACTATACTATACTATACTATACTGTACTGTACTGTACTATACTGTGCTATACTATATTATATATTATATATTATACTATACTATACTATATTATATATTATATTGTATTGTACAGTGCGAGTGATGTAAGCTCGGGGAACATGGTTTCGAAAATAAAAAGAGTATTAACTATATCGTACTGTGTTGTATTGCATCTTATAGCATTTTATTATACTGTATCAAATTTTATTATACTGTCCTGTATTATAATACCTATATTATATTAAAATAGAATTATATGCCGATTATATTCGAAACTAGTACAAGACGTCGCGCGAACGCCAAGCATAGTCGGCGCCCGTAACGAAAGGGTTAAGTTAGCGTAGATCGTTACCTGTAAGCATCCTCGGAGACATTTATTTTTCCCGGCTCGCCGGTGGTCTCGGTTCGGCTGGTGAGATTGACGGTGTTTCCGAACAGGCAATAACGAGGCATACGGTGGCCAATTACTCCAGTTACGACCTCGCCGCTGTGGATCCCGATGGTGATCTTCTGCGGAACAAGTTCAACGATACCACTTATCAGCAAAAGATATCTGCGGCACGGCGCGGCGCTGCGCTGCGTTGCGCGCGAGGACGCGACGCTGTCGCAGTCCCGTCACGTCGCGCGCGTTAAACGATTTACCGGCGGAAGCTTTCGCTGTAAGGAACAGGAAGGAGCGCGAAGCCAGGAAGAGACGCGAACAAGACTCTCTTTACGGATAATCGAATGCGCGAGATATCGCGACCCAGCGCCGAGCCGCGTTCCACGGGAACACCGTTGGAAAATCAACAGAAACCGTTCGAGCATTTAATCTTCCGTTTCATTTATTTCTTCTGTCTCCGGTCGGCCGGAAGAAAATCGAAAGTCTCCGTGTACTTGGGAGAACTCGAGAGGTTAAGTACACGCGTAACCGGTGACTAAATATTTATTCGTTGGAAGTTACGATGACCGGTGGGAAAATTTCTTAAAATTCAATGTTTAATACGAATTTATACTTCAGCTGTATTTCGTTTACAATTTCTTAATCAATTTTAAGCTGTGTTAAATTTTACTACGAATTTAAGGTTTAATTAAAGTTACTTGTAGGAGTAAAAATTGATTAAAATACTCTTCTAATTTAATTTAATATTCAATTGGTATTACCTTCTATTTTTATAGCAATTGTGTAAGTTTCAATGAATTGTTATTCTAGCTAAAGCCAATAAATAATTTTAACTCTTTAGTTTACAATAACCAATTTTAAAATGCTTTAAAAATTAATAATTTCTTATTTATTATTCAACTGGTATTACCTCCAATTTTTACACGAATTGAATAATCCTCAATGAATTGTTAAAGCAAATAAAACATTTTCATCCATTAAATAATTCGTTAGATATCGTTTCCTAACAATGCCAAGGCTGGGTTTATTTAAACTTCAGGAAATGTAAAAGAAAGTTAGAAAACCAGTCACCCTGACTAATGTTAAATATTTATGTTAACCAGGAGTAGTGTCTAGGAACGTTATAAAACGCAAAGATAGAATTAAATACCATATTGCTTTCACTCGAATGCATTTGTATAAAAATTATTAACCAGTTGGCTGTCGCAATCTCTTCGAAAAGTGCGTCAGTTGCTGTAATTATACGTTTGATTTTCTTTATATTCCATTTAAATATTTATATTTTTACAAAATATGAAATCCAATTTTAAAAAACCGCAGTATTTTGTATTATAAATTATATAGTCCTCAAAAACAGTTAATTTTCTATTATAACTAATATACTTCTCAGTTAACAGTTAATAATAAAAATTGGATTTTATTTATTCGACTTTTAGGATCGAAGTCCATTTTGCTTCCAATATTTCGAATTTAACATTTTAACCCTTTACACTCGAACACTAACTCTGAATCACTAAAATTATTCCATCATGTTCCAAAATAATTTATACACTAACAAAGCTTATACTTAAAAAAATAATTCACTGTCAAACTCCAAATACAATTCACAGAAATCAATTTCCCACGAATAGAAATCCATCTTACCCCATAAAGTAAAATAAAAATACTTCCATTCTTACCATAAAATAAAAATACTTCGAAGCCACAAAAATGATTTTAATGATTCGAAGTTAAAATAGCCTCGAGCTCAAAGGGTTAAAGATTCGGACGTCCAATCGAACGCTTTAAAAATAAATGTTCCAATGCTCTTACATATACTATATCATATTATATATACATATACATATACTATATATAAGTTGCACGATCTGAGCTTAATATTTCAAGGGGGGTTAATGGACGAATGATGTATATCACGTGGATGATAGATGAAGTTCGCGAATGTAGAATAGAATCTCCTTCATCTCTTCTGTTCTCCTTTTTTTCGGTCGGGTCGGACTCAGAGAATGCCGTCCGAAAATAGGAACGGTCCGAAAGGGGGGGGACCGCGTAAAATATATCGGGAGAGACTTACCACGGGCTCGCCATCGATCTGCACTTCCTCCGTGGCGAGATCCATCATATCCAGCGCCAGCCGGGCGATGCATCGTGCATGGCAACTACATGGTTCCGGTAATCCGCTCACGGCCATGTATTTGTCACCAACAGTTTCGACCTAGTCCGAGCAAAGTGGATCAGCGCTAACAAGCCTTCTCGTAAATTCAAATATATATATATGTATATATATATATATATGTATATACATTCGCTGTTTGGGGGGGGATGATAATTCTGTGCGGTAATACAGTGCCACGAAATTCGGATCCACTGTTCCGTGCCGCTAAAATCGCTACAGTTTTATCTCAGCCGAGTCGAAGACACTGGCGGAAGTTGAACGACAGTGCCAACCCTGGGTTGTTAACCCCTTGCGCTATAATATGAGTCGGACTCTCGTGACGAAAGTTTCGTGCGCGATTCGATAAATATGGCTGTCAAATATTTTTCTTAAATTGGAAGAAAATTTGAATCTCCTGTCATCGAAATTTAACAATGAAAGTAAATGCAGACGATCGGATGACTAGAATCATTTCGTGACATCAAGGAAAGAGTTAACCTCTTGCGCTATAATAACGAGTCGAACTTGCGACGAACGTTTCGTACATAATTTAATAAATATAATTGCCAGTTGTTGCTATTAAATCGAATGAAAATTTGAATGTCTTGTCATCGAAATTTGGGAATGAAAGTAAATGAGGACAATTGTGACACAAGAACGATCTCGTGACATAAGTGGTTAACCTCTTACCGTACCATTCTATTTTATTAATTATTACAATTAGAAATTTTTCAATTGCACTAATTTTGTTAGAAGAAGAAGAAGAAGGAATTTTATATTTATCGTGTACTTAGATCTACTTGAATGTTTAAATATTGTTGACGGGGAAATAAAATTATGATTCCTACTTTAAAAAAAAATAGATCAACATTCGCACCAAACAACCCAAATCTCCGTCACAACTAATTATTATAAATCTCCGTCACAACTAATTATTATAAATCTCCATCACAATTTATTATCATAAATCGCCATCACAACTTATTATTACAAATCTCCGTCACTAGTCTGACTCGTTGAAGTACGGCAAGGGGTTAACATAGTCGTAATCGACACAGCTGCGAAAGGCGAAATAGTTGAAGGGGGTTAAGTGACTCGAAGTGCGCGACAAGTTCAACATTCATTACGCCGCCGGGCGAACCAGTTACAAAGTGACGCGCGCGGTTCGAGGGCGAACTCGAGCCGACGGGAATCCGCGGGAACTTCGTATCGCCGCACGAAGCGATATCACCGAAACGATTATGCGCGATGAAAGAAGCCGCTAACAGCGCTAGAAAGTTTCGCCCAGTCCTTTCCTCCCTCCCGCCGCCCCTCTCTAAGTACCGTCGCTATTCAAACACGGTAGGCTGCGACGCTAACCGCGCCGGTTTGCATTTCATCTTTTCAACTCGACGCGCGGCCCTTTCGCCCGCTAATGCGACATGTGTGTCACGTACGATTTTTGCGAAACCGGCTCACGGAACGTTCGCACGCCTCATTTTAACAAACGCGTGCTCGATGCGAACCGCTCTAATGGGACCTGCACACCGGCGATCACTTAGAATCGTCGCTCTGCTCGCGGAATTTCTCTCGCGGCCGTCTGTGCCAATGTTTGTCGCCGGATTCGCGGAAATTTCGCCTTGGATTTTTACTCGGCGTTGTTCAGAAGCCTTCGGATTTTTTGCGGAAAAGTGGGAAGTGGTTGGATGTTGAGAATAGGGGTGATCAGTCAATGAGCACTGGACGTTTTAAAGATGGCTAGTTTAGGTCCATTTTGCGATCATTTTATGGTTACTTTGAGTTGGTAGCTGTATGAAGGAGCTGTGAGGTGTAAAATGTCTTAGAGACATTTTTAAGATGTCTTTAAGACGTTTTTTAGACGTCTAAAGGACGTCTTATAGCTGTTTAAAAGACGTCTTACAGCCGTCTAAAAATTTGAGAAAAAGTCTTGGTTTGTAACGCAGGACGTTTTTAGGACGTTTCTAAGCCATTCGTAGGACATTCGAGACGTCTTAACATGTTGACTCTCACGTCAACGCCTATTATTTTTCGTGTAATAATGCGTCAATTATAATTCATGTCGTACGATTTAACAATTCAAAATATATACAGGGTGTCCAAAAATTTCTAACAAAACATAAATGGGGAGATTCCTGAGTTCATTTGAAGTAACTTTTTCCTTTACAAAATTTTTCTCCGAGGCATCGTTGACGACTTATTAACAAAATAATATTGACCAATGAGCGAAACTGGGCGTCGTCCGTCACCGCCTTACACCAGTAGCACTCGCATCTCATTGGCCACTGTTTTTCGTTAATAACTCGTTAACAGTGCCTCAGAGAAAATTTTTGCAAAGAAAAAAGTTGCTTGAAATGACTTCAGCCATCTCTTTCTAATTATTATACACTGTGTCTATATTTTGAATGATTATTAATGTAACAATAACGTATGACAAAAGAATAAATATAATGATAGAATTTTTTAAATTTTATTTCATATAGAATTAAAAATGAAGTATTTATTTAAAAATATCCATCTGCTATCTAGCAGAAAATTGTCAAATAAAACAACTAACAAATTATACAATGCAACCGCGTTTGTCCACTTTCAATGACTCAACAATTATAATTTCTAATTTACAGTCTTTACTACAACAAATTTAGTTCTGACAATGTTAAAATTAATATTACAAAATGAATATTATAAAATTAATATTACAAAAATTAATATTACAAAATTAATATTACAAAATGAATCGTCACTCTAAACCATAATAGAATTTTTCAAAGCGAAACTATTCATCCTCTAACAAGGAATGGCCATAAATTCGTATGGCGATTAATGCGACTAGCACCGTGCTGTTATACATACTGTATCGACACGTGGGACCATAAACTCACCTTGTACACGTCCGGATATTTCTCCGGGTCGGTTAACACGTCGAACGCCGTGTACAGTTGATTGAGCATGTTGACGATCTTCATTGCGCCGCTGGAGTCAGTGTGCGCCGCGCAGTAATCCCCGAAACCGACGATCCCGGAGAACAATAGCGTCACGCAGTCGTACTTCTTTGCTGGGACTGGTCTGGAATGTCTGAGCTCCTTTGCCACGGAGACTGGTAGCACCGAGTACAGCAAGCTGTCGGATAATCGAAACTTTTCGTAGAAATTACGTATCGCAAAATTATTATTCTTACTATTGAAATTTATTATTATTCTTACTATTGAAATTTATTATTATTCTTAATTACTTGGCGATTAGTTTCTTCTATTGCTATCACTATTATTTAGGAATGTATTGTTAACATATTCCACAGAGCGATGACTGGATAACCGAAGGGTTTGATGACGTCACAACTTGTTAATGTCTAATTTGTTTCGCAAATTATGGAGCATCCCTTGGAAATTATTTAACAATATATTATTAATATCTTCTACAGAGCGACCACTATAAAACCCACACCTTTTGATAACGTCACAACTCGTCCACATTTAATCTGTTTTATTTTCCCGTTTCGCAGGTTATAGAGCATCCCGTGGAGATTAAAATGGCTACGTATGGTATCCAGCAACGAGCAAAGCTCATCGAGCTTTTTTTTTGATTGCAGTGGAAAATAAATTATTAAAACTCGGAGGAAATAACCGAAGCGAGAGAATTGGCCAGCATTTTAGCCCGCAGAAAAATGGCGATCATTTGAAGCATGTTTTTCGCACGTAATACTGCATAATATTCGCTAACTATATTTACGAATAAAATAACAATGAAATGGGAAAACACGTTTTTGTGACAGTTATTTTTGTTTTATACCTTTCTGTGAAAACAACCGCGGCATTTTAGATCTCAGTGATTTTTTCGTCTTTATTTATAATTATAAAAATATAATATTATATTTTTAGTACGAGGAAATAAAATTGACGATAGAAAAGACGACGCTTTTTAACCCTTTGCACTGTGGTGGTGACTGCAAGGCATCGCTGAGATTGTTCCACGTCGTCCAAAATAATTTTTATATCAACAAAGTTTCGATTTAAACAATTGTTAAGGAACGAAATTGTTGTTACAACGTCACGAGAATCAATTTCACATGCATAAAAGCATATTTTGTTGCATAGAATCAAAAAACAATGGGCGAGGAAAATGATTTGAAATTCACAAATAAGATGGCTTCGAGTGCAAAGGGTTAAACCGTCAAATGCAGCCGGGTACCAGGTCGCGCAACGGTCGAGCGAAGCGAACAGCCGCCGAACGCGAACGAAATAGCATCTTCCCGCGGCTACAAAGAACTGGAGCACGGCTTCGTGCACGTCGAGCTAATCAGAATTCTTTCTGACTGTGTCTACGAGGTGTGTTAGCAAAGTATCAAGAGCAAACGTGTGTCGGAAAAAACTGGCAGGAATATAGCCACGCCTCCCACACGAACCGGGCTGCTGCGCATTCCTACATAATAATCAGCGCACATATTGCAACTTTCAATTTCGCAGTCTCGTCACGGGGACCGGTGGAACTCGAAAATGCTGTAGAACATCGAATGGTCATTGTTTTATACAAAGTTGCGCACTTGGTGTAGAAGCGACAGGACTCTGTGAACGTGAGAACAATTTTTAAAGATAGTGTACTAGTGAATAAAGTAGTAAGGACAAAGCTTTGTTGGATAAAAAAATGTAAAAATTTTAATATCGTGGTATAATGGTATTCTAGTATATAATATGGTATTCTAATACTAGTATATACTTTTACAGTGTTATACAGTTTTATAGTATTAGTACATATATTATACAGTATAATTATACTATATTTCTATATAATTATACAGTGTTACTATATAATTATACAATATTTCTATATAATTATACAGTGTTACTATATAATTATACAGTATAATTATACAATATCACTATATAATTATACAGCATAATTATACAGTACTAGTATATAGTTGTACAGTATTAGTATATAGTTAGATAGTACATAGTATATAATTACATAGTCCTAGAACCCTTGCCTATCACCATTTTATATATCCCAAACAGCCTTGCACTGCCACTCGTGCAATAGAATATAGACGACGCTATATTTTCGTATATTTTTATCTCGCGCGAACGTCGCCTGTTTCGACGCTCGAAGACGACGTCGCGCCTTTCCGCGGCGACGAGGAAAAAAAAATCGCGATCCAATTTCCGGCGCGGAAGAGAGTATCCTGTCGCGAAAGAGATTCCTTCGCTGAAGGGGAGGGGAAAAAAAAAACGACGAACTCGACCATCGCCGGCCAGAAATTGCGTCAGGATAAACGTCTAACGAGGCCAATGGGGGATTTCCTTAATCAGAAAATTACGCCGCGGACGGTGGATCCCCCGCCTCCTTACCTGTCGGTCTTCTTCTTCTCGCTGTCCAGCTCGCGATACGTCTGCTGCAATTTATCGGTAAGCAGCTCCAGGTTCACCGTTAATTTGTAATCAGCCTCGAACCGCTCCGACATCAGCACGAGATCTCTGGTGGCGTCGTGAAGGGGGATGTCGCTCAAGTACAGTCCCCATCTGGGTGATCGATGGCGGTGAAAAACGAGAAAAAGAACGGAAAGGGAAGAAAATATTACGGAAGTCCTTGATTTCAGGATGACGTCTCTCCCGTGGAGAAGGTGCCATCGATTTAGCGGCAAATAAATATTGTCGAAGTTCAATCTTTCTGTCGATAGATATATTCATTGGGTTTTAATTAGAATTTTCTGAGGATACTGTGAACGAGATTTTTATGCAATTGAGAATTGAATTATACAATTCAATAATTGAGAATTGAATTATACAATTCAATAATTGAGAATTCAGTTAGATAAATCAATAATTGCGCATTCCAGTAGATAATAAAATAATTAACCTGAATTAAAAAATTAAATAATAGAAATTGAATAATTGAAACTGTTCACGTTTGCTAACACGAAAATCGGTCGCCAATAAATTCAGCGATTCGATCATCCGCCAAGAAAACGCAGAAAATTCACAGAAAAATCGACCTCCATCAACGACGCGCAATGAACGAACGCAATAATTCGCGTTCTCGGCGCTGATCCACGAAAATGCAAACTGAAACACAGTCGTCCCCATCAAGGCTACCGAACGTGAAAAACATCAACTCCGCCGTGGCCGTGGCGGGAAATTTATATTCGCTGGCGGCCCGGTATAGGTGTCTCGCCGCAAGGTAATCCAGGTGTATACACACGTAACACGCGCGTCGTCGCGTCTAATCCAATGACATCTGAGAGCTCCCCCGGCGGCAAACACAAAAGAAAGTTACCGCAGCACACAGGTAAACTCGTAATGAGGGCTAACACGTTTAAGCTCGGAATTCATCCCACCAACAAACCCCCGCCGCTTTGGATAAATCCCCGGGTCACTCTAACCGCGCCGAGAATTATCCGGCTGTTAATCGTTTGCCGTTGCCCCGCCGCAAGCTTGTCCGCATCCACGCGTTGTCGATCGAGAGAGATCGCGGATCCACGCGCGATAGTTCGACAACGGCGCGAATAAATCTCGCGTCTAGTTTAATCCATCCGGCGGAGCCTCCTGTTAATTCGCGGTAACAGGGTTCATTCTGAAATGCGCGCGGCGATTGATTTAGTCGACGCATTTTGTGCGTTTTTATGTGCTGCGATGGGACGACAGAGTTTAACCCTTTCGCGCCGAGAAGACAGATTTTAACCCTTTCGCGACGAGAGGACAGAGTTTAACCCTCTCGCGACGAGAAGACGGAGTTTAACCCTTTCGGGACGGGACGATAGAGTTTAACCCTTTCGCAACAAGCGTCGCATATGTGCGGCATCCAAATGATGTGTATACAAGTGCCATAGTATATTATAATTTTAATTTAGTATTTTAGTAATTTTGTATTTCAATAATTTTGAATTTTAATACTGTCGTATTTTAATAATTTTGTAGGTCCTTTCATATTAAAAATGTAAATATACTTGTTACGTTAGAGCAACGATTGTTTTATTCAACTTTTATTTTCTTGTCATTGATATCTAAACATTCAAGTAGATGTAAGCACGTTATAAATATAAAATTCCTTTTTCTTCGAAGAAATTATCGCGATCGAAAAATTCTAATCATAATAATTATAAAGACAATGATACGAGAAGTAGTTGTTTTAATCGATTATCTGATAACGCTACATGCCTCTTACAATTGACTATCATAAAATAAAACATCACCGACAAGGCGATACTGTACTATACTAAATACAATAAACAAATATAATTTATATATAAATATATAGTAATAATTAATACTTCGTAGCATCTTATACTTCAGTGTCAACAACTCACTAATACGTTCCGTTCACGGCTATCGCGTTTCGTCGCGAGCTCTCCGCAGCGAAAGGGTTAATGGGGCCCGGTATAGATGGGTAAGGTACGGGAGGGATGACGGTAATTACGCGAGCCGTCGCGTCCGTTTCGTATCTATCGGATCGCGACAACCGTTATCACCGCGTACGGCGAGGACGAGATATTTTACCGGCGACCGGGGACAGAGGACAACACCGGCCGATGAATTAATACGCGGCGAGCCTACTTACCAGCCCGGCCGCGATGCACGCTTCGCAACGCCTCTCTGTTCGAGATAACAGGCTGGATAGGGGAACGACGAACGACCATAAGTCTGCGGCTGTCAGTTCACGCCCCATTTCGTTCGCTCGCGTATATTCCTTCGAGTTTCACGGCGAGATACCAGACACGAGAACGGTACGAGATCTTTCGATGCTAGCCGCAGATTTATGGCGGAATCGCGGGTTACGAATCTGATTGGCTTAGATCATTGTGTGTGTGTAATGATGGGTTTTGGATTGTTGTGTGTTATTTGGTGAATTGTTCAGTTGAATTGATGTAGGAATTAATGTAATAATTTTTGGGATACGAAATTAATATAATAATAAATTAATACAATACTAAATTAATACATATACTAAGTTAATATACAATAGTACTAATTTAATACTATAATAAAACAGTGCACTGTAAATTAACCCCTTTGCACTCGATGCTATTTGAACTGTAAATATGAAATAATTCTTTTGGCTCATAGTATTTCTGTTCTATGCGAAAATAATAATTTTAATAGTAATAGAATAATTTGAATAGTGCCACAGAGTCACCAATCGAGTGTAAAAATATAATTATTTTACTTCATCAGATCGGTCATTTTACCGCGGAGAAATGTGAATGGAAATATCATTATAAAGCGGACTACATGCTGACAATTAGACCATGATATACAATTTCCACGGAGATTTTCGCAATTATCTCCGATAATTATTCCAAATAATTATAAAACACAATACGATTTTATATGGAACAATACGATGGAATGAAATGTAATGAAGAAAGTAAAAATGAGATTAAAATATTATGAGATAAAATAACCTGTGATTAAAAACAATATTACCAATCATTTTCAATGCTTCCATTAAGATCTTCCACACAAAGATTGAAATATACTCATTTTTTTGTCAAATAAAATTATGAATTTTTGTGTCACCCTAATTTCTAATCATTCCATACTTTCGCAAAAGAATATATGAAAATTGTCTATATAAATTAAAAGAGCATAATAAACAGTGTATAATGTTAAACAGTATAATAAACAAATTTTAGCATATTCTGATCAAACTCGCAAAGTCGACGAATCGAGAAGGAAGGGAAATACGTTTTCGAGAGAATCGAGTTCGAAATGATGACAGATGCATTAGTATTTACGAGAAGTAGAACCAGCGTATCACGATCAGGCACGTCGGCCGATGCCCAGAGATTCAGCCCTAAGCTCGGGAGATGAGTTCTGTGTTCGTGATATCACCCCGAGAGACGTGGCCTGCCTGAGGAATTCGAACTTTTGTTTTAATTATGTCTTGGTAGATCAGGGTCTCTGAGATCTGCCGCTATTTTTCCGGTTATATATTGAACCATTTTTATCATCTTGGACATATCAAGTTACAGAGACAAAAGAAGTTCCAATTTTTGGTATTTTTATACTTCAGAGTTGGCAGAATTTCTTTTGGCAGAATGGGAGTTCACAGAATTTCTTTTGACAGGATGAAATATGGCAGAATTTCTTTTGGCAGAATGAGAGTTGACAAAATTTCTTTTAGCAGAATGAGAGTTAGCAGAATTTCTTTTGTCAAAATGAGAGTTGGTAGAATTTCTTTTGGCAGAATTTCTTTTAACAGAATTTATTTTTACAGAATGAGAGTTGGCAGAATTTATTTTGACAGAATGAGAGTTGACAGAATTTATTTTGGCAGAATGAGAGCTGACAGATTTTCTTTTGGCAGAATGAGAGCTGACAGAATTTCTTTTGGCAGAATGAGAGCTGACAGAATTTCTTTTGGCAGAATGAGAGTTGGCAGAATGAGAGTTGACAGGTTTTCTTTTGGCAGAATGAGAGTTGACAAAATTTATTTTGGCAGGATGAGAGTTGACAGAATTTATTTTGACAGGATGAGAGCTGACAGAATTTCTTTTGGCAGAATTTCGAATAATATCATAAATCTCTAACCCAACCCAACATCGCACAAACTAAAACCCTATAAATAATACTACAATCTCCATTCCGCGTTAAATAAGAGCAACAATACCCGTCGCGTTCATCCATACACTGAAAACCCAACCACGGTCGCCAGTCGCTTAAAAAAACGCGCTCTCCTGGGAAAAGCGCATTTAAGCCGGTCGTATCGGTGGGCAACGATGGCGCATTGTGCGGAATAGTTTGTCGACCGATTCTCGCAATCCGAACTGCAAAACAGCAGGAGGGCGAAGTTTTAAACAGTAGGGAATCCGATACGACGCGCGCGCGCGCGCGCGCACACACAGCGGCGTCGCTTATCCGGGGAGCCCCTGTTAAAAACAGAAGCGAACGGCGCGCGCTCGATCATTTATAACTCTCGCTAGGTGGGTTGCCCGCGCGGGATCGCGTGCGCGCAGCAACGTTTCGCGTTTTGTAAGTGGAAACCCGTCGCGTTGCATTCTTCGCGGTGACCATTTGTTTGCTCTGATTTACGATGCCCCGTCGACAGTTTTACAGGGTTACAGAAACGAGAACGACGTTGTATACGTGATCGACGCGTTTTCTGCTGCGTAACCGATCCGAAACAATGCGACGCCGTTTTACTCGTACGCCGCCGGCGCGGGATTCAATTTATTCCCAGGCACGTAATTACGGACCGAGGATTAACGTGTCCTCTACGGGCAAGGAAATTAATTCGACTGTCCGGCAGCGTTGCGACACCGTTTGATCGAGGGCTTTTCGGCGAGCCGTGATGACCGGCGATGGGAGCCGATTGGTTTCGGTGAGGATGCGTCATTCGGTTCGTTCTTACCCGATTGGTAGATGTTTCGATATGTAAACTTGTAATTTTAGGGCAGAATTGGAGTTGCAATGGAATGTAAAATAGTGTTGGTGTTAATGGTAATGTTAATGTTGGTTAATGTTATGTAAGGTGTTAGCAGTTTTAGTTGGTTAAAGCTATTTTATTTTAAATTTTTGTGAAGATTTTTAAGAGATTTTTAATCATAGGTATACACAGTATCCTTGCGATGATATTCGTCCCTTGTGCCCGTGATAATATCTTATTTTGTATATTAGTATTATATATATTACATATATATTAGAGAATTTAGTAATTGAGAAGTCATTCTCTTCTTGAGAAATGTTCCAATTTACCTCTCAGTTTTCTATTTTTAACAACAACAGCTCGCATTCAAAAAATCTGAAAAAATTCTACAACGTGCAGCTCAATGTCCAAAATAGGCCACGCTTTTCTCAAAATTTTGGAAAGTACACAGTTCCTCTAAAAAAAAACAATTTCACGAGGCGCAGTCGCGAGGATGCAAATGAAGCGTAATAAATCCATGAGAGAGTGCTCACCTGGTTAAGTCGTCCAAATTCATAACGCTGGGGTAGCAGAGGAAGATGACGAGATCCGAGTCCGGTATGTACAACATCTGCCCCTGGAAAAATGACAAAGCAACGCCGTGACAACGTAACACGTTTAATCCGGAGGGAGGGGGGGGGGGGCAGCTACAAATTACGTCGCGATCCATGCGTGCATCGCTGCAGAGGATTTCTACTAACTTTTAGGCGCAGGTACGGATGCTTCTCGGACGTGTAGACCCGCGTCACCCCTTCCTTCGTTCGCAGCACGTACACCGTGTTTATGTGCGACAATATGTTCTCGAACGTCAGCTCTAAGTGGGGCCTGACCTGCGACAGACAGAAAACTGCGAGCTCTTTTTTACGTCCGACGCGTCTGACATCGATCCATCGACTGTTATTTAATACCTTGATAATATTATTTAGACCGTACTATTTTATTCATAGTTACAAGGATGAGCAATTTTTCTACTGTAATAATTTTGTGGAAAGAAAACGAACAATATTTATTGCGATTGTCTACGTTTATTTCAATGATTAAATACCGATGGGAAGAGGACAGAATTTTATTTCGAATTTTGAGAATTTTATTCTTAAAAGAACGGAATATTTATAGTTAATGAGATATTAATAGAAATCTCTGTGACGAGCTAGAGTCGTCAAAATACGACAAGGGGTTAACACTGGAACCACTGGGCTAGGAAAAATTACTGATTTTAAACGGTGTTGAATAATGTTGAGGTTATGTCATAGATAACAAGAAGCAATGCCTGAGAGTTTTCAAAATATAATTTGCTAACTGGAATATTATACTTTTTCAAGTAACATCGAGTAGAGATTATTAACCCTTTGAAATGCTCGCAGCAATGTCAACTATAATTTCCCAAAATATTCGAAATATCGATACTTACATAAACTAACAAAACCTATAAAATACATTTGTTAAATATTCGTTCCACGTCCCAATAAAAAAAAGTTTAAAAAACCAGAGCTTATTTCACCTTCACCATTCCATATAGTAACGAAACTGGAACAAAACTATTTCTTTAAAAAAATGAATAAAATTGCATTTTAATTTATTTCTCAAATCACTTGCATAGACATACAAATTGACAATTTACAATCGTCGCAGCGAAGACGGTACATAAAACGTTCCCTCAAAGCAACGTAATAAAATATCCGAGACTCTTTTTAAATGGCATTTCCATTTCAAAATTGCATTTTTATTTCAAAATTACATTTTTATTTCAAAATTACATTTTTATTTCAAAATTACATTTTTACTTCAAAATTACATTTTTACTTCAAAATTACATTTTTACTTCAAAATTGCATTTTTATTCCAAAATTGCATTTTTACTTCAAAATTATATTTTTATTTCAATATTACATTTTGGCCATGTGGATTAATTTTTGGCTCCAAATTTTGGATCCAGACTCGAATATTCACCGTGAAATGATTTATGGCAGCGCGACAATGGGCGCTGATCGCCGAAATTCGTCAGCAAGACGTCGCCACATAATAACGCGGCGGGAACAAGATCGTCGCTAGCGGCGGATCGCGGATCCGCGGATTCCTTAAGACGTAGACAAAGGGTTATCCGGTTGTATGGCGGCGGTATAACAACGGCGGTCGGATAATTGATTACGCTTCGCGACCGTATGCACCGGCGACTATGCAAATGCCGTTAAATGACGGGGCTGTTTGCAACGATGCGTGTCGCATCGTTTGAAACGAACCCCGCGTTTGAAAGATATATGATCGCGGGCGCGTATGAATCCGCGCGAATTATAGCCAGCCGTTGGCCACGGACCGCCCGAACAATAACGTAATTTCGTGGCGCGCGCTAATTAACGCGCGGCGTTTAGCAAAATAAAACGCGGTTATCGATCCACCCCTTTCGCTCCGACCACGAACAGCGTGGACAACGAGCTGTTTTAATGATAATTCATTGTTATCTATTTCTTTATTATTTTATTATTATCTCGTTATTATCTATTTATATATTTATTTTATTATTAATTCGTTATTATCTATTTCTTTATTGTTTTATTATTATTTCATTATTATCTGTTTTTTGTTTTTACTTACCTTTTTATTGCTTCTTTGTTACTTTATTTATTGATTTATATATTTATCTACTTATTCATTTATTTATATAGCCTAATTACTATACTATACATATATACATATAGAATATATAACATAAAACTAAATAGTAAAATTATATTGCGTGCCCTCTATATACTCTTATATTTCTTAACAAATATCTTAATATTTTAATTATATCCTCTGAACTAATTTCTCGTTATCTCGCGCGGCGTGTGCACGGACTATAGCGCTTAACTTCAGGAATACGGGCGGCTCGCTTTTTATTGGTAGCGAAGTAAGAAGGTCGGTGGAAATGATTACGTTTAAAGGGGCGAGTATTTCGAAACTTCAAGTCTTGATCGTTCTCTAACTTTCCCACCAAGAATCGAGCGGTTGGTTTTAAAGTCGAGTTTTAAAGCAAGTTGGATTCTTGTTTAATTTTTCACCGACTTCGTTTGTCTGCTTAATTCATTGCCCTGTAAGGGGTCAAACTCGCGAAGGAGATTTCATATAGGATGTATACTAAGTAGGAATGTTATGCATTTCTTATGGGTAAATTTGATTTTACCAAATTTTATGTTGTTAAATTGATTTTACTGTTGGTAAATTTATTATTGTTAATTTTTACTTTACTGTTACCTAATTTTGCATTTTTAATTTGAGTTTACTGTTACTAAATTTTTGATTGTTAACTTGATTTTACTGTCACCAAATTTTTTATTATTAACTTGATTTTACTGTTACCAAAGTATTCATTGTTAACTTGATTTTTCATTATTTTTGGACGATTATAGTTAATTCAGGTAAATTTGGTCAATCTTTTTTTATTAATTTTTTATAATATGATCATTTTGTAATAATAACATTAAAAATAATCACAAATCTATCCACTTCCAAAAGAATTAATCAACGGCCAAGAAATTGCAACTGGCACAGAAATAAACGAAACAATAACGAAAATAAAAATAAAAAATTACACTAACGAAGAGCGCGACAGCGTTCACCATAAAGAACGTTCGAAATGGGGTCGAATCGATTCGTCGAGCAACCAATTCTGGGGGAAACAAAAACTGACTAAAAAAAGGAAAAGGAATAGCAAACTCACTGTCCAAAGGATGTCGTTCAGCTTGCAATTACCGGAGCACACCTGGGGGATGACGCGTGTGATGGTGCATCCGGTCTGCACGATGTCGAGGTCCCTGTTGAACATCAGATGGAATGGGAAAACTTGGCAGAACGTCATGGGGCTCACTTTCGGTTCTGCGGGAAATTCCGTAACAACAAAGTTTCAGCGAAACGCATCCGACAACATTTACACGTGTGTTGGTAATTAAAAGAAAAAGAAAAAAGAAACGTCCCCGTTCTCCTAATCACGACATTTCGAAACGCCGTCTATATTTCGGATCTGTCGACGATCGAAAGATTCCGCGGGTTACGAGAGCCGCTTAGAAGACGGCAGTGACTCACCGACGGACAATGTCTCCAGCTCGGCGATCATCGGGTTCGAGACGACCCCGGACCCGGACGTGTTCGTGATCATGAACTGCACATGGTCGCACTCGTTTTTCGTCTTCAGTATCCGCATCTCTATGTCCGTGTTGTGCAGCTTCTCCGCCACCGCCTGCGCCGTAATCAGAGTTACAAACAGGGTTAACCATTTTGGTACTAGCATCCTATATACCCGGCGTCCGCGCGACGATCGGTATAAATAACAGAATTTTATATTAATGTCTATTAACCCTTTGCACACGAGTGGTGACTCTAAGGCACCAATAAAATTATTCTGTCACGTCCGAAAATAAATTTTATACTAACAAAATTTAGATTAAAAAAATTCTTAACAGTAATACTATTGGTATGAGTTACAAAAAACAATTTCATATTTATAAAATACATTTTGTCACATAAAATGGAAATACCATAAGCCAGAAAAATTATTTTAGATTTACAATTAAAATGGCTTCGAGTGCAAAGGGTTAATGTCTCTTAAGCCACAAGCAACATTTTTGTTAAAAAATATAAATATAAATAAAAATATAATTATTAGTAACTTCTAAATAATTTTTATATAATTAAAAGTAACTTTTTAAATAATTTTTATAAAATTGAAAGTAACTTCTAAATAATTTTTATAAAATTAAAAGTAACTCCTAAATAATTTTTATAAAATTAAAAGTAACTTCTAAATAATTTTTTACCGCGTTAAACAGACATTTAACAATGTAACGCTAACGGTACACTGTGCACGGAACGTGTTAAATAAACGAACGGTGCAACTATGAATCCCGTTCGTGAATCGACTGCGAAAAGCCTGCCGCATCGCGTCGAACGAAAAGTTTCGCCGCCTTGTATCCTCGCGCCGCCTCGCCGTGTTTCAGCGCGCGGCAAAGGTAATCCGTTTTGATTTCGCCCGGTCCGATTTTCTCGACGAGACCTGTACGTTCGGATCGCGAAGTCGTCGAAAGGTACGTGACGCGACGTTGATTAAAAAAGTTCGGGGCTCGCGGCGGCGCGTAACAACGGCGGTCGCGCGGCGAATCGAAGCCGCGAGGATGCGACGGAATTTTTCTCGACGCGGCGCGTGCACGAAACAAAAGATTCGAACGGAATCAGATCGCCGGGGGATGTGAAACGATTCGTCGTTGTTTGATCGATCAGCGCCGCGTCCTCCGGTGAACCGGTGTTTCCAGACGCGTTGCATATTTCATGAGCGCGATGGGGAAAAATCTGCGAAACAGACGCGGCTGAAAATTTGCGGCGTGTTACGTCGTATAATCGGCTGTTCGGCCGCGAAAACTCGATTCGTTCGGCGTGAAAGAAAAATAACACGCCACGAACACGACTCCGATATTCCGCGGCACGCGATGCTATGAAAAATAATACCATTAACCCTTTGCGGTCGAGCGGTGACTAGAAGACGCCGCTGAAAATTTATAAAGCGAAGATATTTTACTAAAAAATATCAATATTTCCGAAACATTATTTTTTTTAATATTATTATTACTACTTCATATTTTACTATATCAGTATTTATTAAGGTAACTAAAAAATAATCGATCACTGTAAACGCTACCCTCGCTATTAATTCTCGCAGAAAAGGTACCAAAAAATTCTCAGCCGATAAAAATCGCTCTGATCTTCGACGAGAATCTGAAAGCACTCGAGGATCGACGTTGGTTCGCCATTTGCCGGAACAGGTCTCGCGGATTTCATGCAACTCCGTGCCGCGCGCTACAGTATTCGCCAAAAATACCTTAACGATGCCGATGACGATGTGCTCCAAACCAGGTCGGTCGGAGTAATAATGTAATATGAGCGCCCCGTCTTCTGGCCTCTCGGTGCAACGGAAGGAGGGCGCCCTCATTCCCGGGTACAAAGTGCCTAAATGGTCGTGAAGGGCGTCCAAATTCTGCAATTAAGCGACACACCAACAGGCTCGCCGTCGTCAGGCCACCGGCCCGTGAAAGATTATGGGAAAATGGATTTTCTTTCGGGTCAGGGAAAGGGCGGGCAGGCAACGTGTACGCCGTTCGCTTTTCGCACGATCGAATTTTCTATGTCGACCGACGGACCTCGGCGCTCGTTCACGAGAGGGTAATTGCACGGTATAATATCTGTCGGTTGGTATCAATTCTGGCCCGCTATCAATGTCAATTACGGGAGCGATCGATACACACATGTCCCGTGCGCGACCCGTCGACGTAGACGCGACACGGTTTTCAATTTTTCGACGGAAATCGAGGGACAAAGACTGGGAAAGGGGTAGGAGAAAGGGAGACAAAGAGATGGTGACAGAGGAAGACATAGAGAGGGTGAGAGAGAGAGAGATAAAAAGGGAGAGACGGAGAGAGATAAGAGACAGTGAGAAAAGGACAGAGAGTAAGACTGAGGAAGAGAGAGAGAAATAGAAAGTAAAACTGAGGAAGAGAGAGATAGACAGAAAGACAGGGACAGCCAGAGACAGCTAGTGACACAGACAGACAAAGACAGAGACATAGACCAACAGACAACGAGACAAAGACAGAGACGGAGACAGAGACAGAGTCACAGACAGACAGACAAAGACAAAGATAGAGACAGACAGAGTCACAGACAGACAGACAAAGACAAAGATAGAGACAGAGAAACAAAGATAGTAAAAGACAGAAACAGAAAGCTAGACAAAGACAGAGAGAGAACCAAAGTAACAAAGACAGTAAAAGACAGTTAAAGACAGAAAGAGAAAAAAAGAAAAAAAGAGAGAGGGAGGGGGAAAGAAACGCGGCTAACAGCTAGCGCGTGACACCGGAAGAGGAAACGAAACCTCGCGAGGAAAAACGGGCACGATAATAATCTCGTTCTGCGACGGCATTCCGCTGCCCGCTAATCGCATTGCGCGCATTCATTGGCGTTCTTCGTGTTTCTTCTTGCGCGCAACGGGGCTCGCTCGCTCGCCCTTTGCAGATTTCAGCGTCGAACACCGGAACGAGTTTACTCATTTCTTCTTCGTCTTCTTCGTCTTCGTCTTCTTACCTGGTTCTCGCGCAGCGCCGGTCATTAATTCGAGCCGGGAAACTTTCACGCGAGCTCTTTTCACCCGGTAATGTATTCCCCTCCTCTTCTCCTCATAAGAGGGTTCCAGTGTTTAGAATATTCATTTTTCCGTGTTTATTTCGCGCTGACCCACGCTTCGCGAGTTTAACACAGTGCCGGGACGCGGACGACGCTACTGTGTTGTTCGTCGCGAGGTTTACTGGAGACAGGTGGAGGAGTGGGGAAATTTGTCTCTCTGTCTGTTGTTGTTGAATCTAGGTTGGTATGACGAGGGTTGAAAGTTGAAAGGGAGGTTAGGATTTTGTATAGTCTGGTTGGGTGTTTTTTTGTGGAATTTATGAGGGAGATGAAGAATAATGGGGGTTTTGTAAATTTTAGGTGGGTTTTTAGGGAAAATTGGGAGGAAGGTACAGACTGCTTATTTTGTCAATTTTATGTCTTTAGTGAATATTGGAAGGCAGGTTGAGACTTTGCTTATTCTGTAATTTTAGTATTTTAGGGAAATTTAGAGGACAGCTTATGGCTGCTTATTTTGTAAATTACAGCATTTAATGAAAATTGAAAGGCAGGTTAAGACTGTGTTTATTTTATAAACCTTAATACTTTAGTGAAAGTTAAATGGTTAAGGTTTTGCTTATTTTATAAATGTTAATATTTTAGTGAAAATTAAAAGGTTACGACTTTGCTGATTTTATAAACCTTAATACTTTAGTGAAAATAAAAATGCAGATAAAGACTTTCCTTATTTTAGAAAATTTACTTAACTTTCTAGTGAAAATTAGATAAAGTCAGATACTTCTACGTTCTAAATACCGACCAAAATAATCATTACGTATTAATATCACTAAGTATTATAATCAAAAATTTCTCCAAAAATCCTCTTTCTCTACCGAATACATCAACAAATGATTCACATTTTATGTGAATGATTACACACTCCTATAACACTGAAACAATTTATTATTACCAAATTCCAAATACCCTAACTTCAACCTAGCAACCCTGTTAAACAAATCGACAAAAGCAACCCCAAATTTGATCACCACCAACAACAAATTCTACCCGAATTTCGCCCACAGTTTCATCTAAAAAACAAATCGAAAGGCGTCCGAAACGAAAGAAGCCTACACGCAGCGTCTTCCGTATCCGCCATAGCGATCAATCGAGACTGCGTCCTCGACGACCATTAATCCCGCTGAAAGGATCGTAACGCGTTTCCCCCCTTATCGACTGCAAAAAGGTGTAATAATCCATCAATCACGTACAGGAAAATTCTGGCGATAATTCCGTGGCCGTATTCCGCGCGCTCGCAAACGAGTTTACAAGCTTTTTGTCCAATTACTCAGCGACTCGTTGCCGCAATCGCGCGCCCGGACTGGTCCGTCGTGTTTCCCTCGAACGGGTCCTGTCTCTGTGTGTCTCGGGTTTAGAAATGCACCCGCGGCCGCGGTATGCGCGAATGGTACATTCCGCGGGGCACGCAGGTGCACGCGCGCCTTTTATCGAGAGGCCGAGAGCTATCGACGGCTGTGTGGCCTCGAGGCCATTGAATCGTCGCGATCGTGAAAACAAACGGTGAAAGAACGGCAGACTTTGGTTATTTTAAACATTTTATTTAACTGTAGCGAGAATTAAAATTACTGGAATTAAAATACAGAATTATTAGAATTACATTAGAATTATTAGAATTACATTAAAATTGAAATATAGAATTATGAGAATTATATTAAACTCAAAATATAGAATTATTAGAATTATGTTAAAATTGAAATATAGTATTATTAGAATTATTAGAATTATGTTAAAATTGAAATATGGAATTATTAGAATTATGTTAAAATTGAAATATAGAATTATTAGAATTATGTTAAAATTGAGATATAGAATTATATTAGAATTAAAATATAGAATTTTTAGTATTATCAGAATTATGTTAGAATTAAAATATAGAATTATGAGAAATATATTAGAATTGAAATATAGAATTATTAGAATTATATGAGAATTGAAATATAGAATTACTAGAATTATATTAGAATTATTAGAATTATTAGAATTATATGAGAATTGAAATATAGAATTACTAGAATTATATTAGAATTATTAGAATTACATTAGAATTATAATATAGAATTATTTGAATTAAAATATAGAATTTTTTGAATTATTAGAATAAACCTTTAAAAGGCAAAGAATTATCCTTTCGAGAGGAAAAATGCCAGAGAAATGAACCTTTCGAACGAGAAAATAGCAAAGACGCGTGACACTCAAAGAGTTGTCCCGAAAGGTCAAGAATTCTGCCAAAAATCCTTTCGAAAGACCAGAACGAAATTTCGCCGAAATCACCGGTCAATCGCGAAACGACGGTGTCGTGACTCCCGGGGCCCCACGTGTCATCCTTTCCGGGAACTTTCACTTGGTCCGCGGAGCGAACGGGAGATTCGATGGAATCCGAGTCGGGAGTCGGGAGTCGGTCACCGGGCGATCCGTAGCCCGAGGGAACCCACCTCGGCGAAGGCACGGCCAAGAAACTAACGATCCCGACGTATGCGAAAAAATGCTCACGGAATTCATCCGAAGCGCGGTGTTTACCGTACACGCGCGTGTCTACGTACTACCCGCACCGGCTGTGAGAAAGTCGACGCGCATCCTTTGGCACCGCGCCAACTTTCGTAAGATTGATTCAAATTAGTTGGGATGGTAATGGGATTGGTATAATTGCCGATTAGAGATCGCTTCGCCGGTATTGCGACCTTTTGACCGCGAGTTTCACGATCCACGCTCTGCGGATGAAGTGCTTAGTTTTCTTGATATCGGTAATTGTTCATTTGATATTATGTAATTGTTATATGGTATTGTTAATTCGGTTAAATTGATATTGGAATTCTTTAATTTTACGTTGTTAGTTATAGGAATGTTCTTTTATGTTGTTAGTCATTTTGGTCTAACTAGAGATGTCTAATTAAATTAATAAAAATAGAAATAGAGTACTAATCGAATATTATTGTTATTAAAATTTGTGGTATGATTTACTAAAAGTAATCCTTCCCTCTTGACACAAAAATGGCAAACCTCGTCAAAAGTCACAATATGTCATAATTCAGAACAAAATACTCTATTTAAAATTTTCTGAATATTTAAAAGTTCCTTTATATTGTTAATCACTTTAATCTAAACAGAGATATCAAAATAAACGAATAAAAAGAGAAATACAGTGCCGATAGAATATTATTAGTACCAATTAAAATTTCAGGTATGTTCTCCTAACAAGCAGTCAACCTTTCTTCCTCTTAAACAAAAAAATAACAAATTTCATCGAAAATCGTAACAAGTCGCAATTTTACATATTTCATTCTACTACCACGCGGTTTACGGGAGTTTACCTGTAAAAAGTCCCAGGGCGTTGCCCCGAGCACCTGCAGGATCTTGTCGTAGCCGGAGTCCTGGCAGAACTCGAAGAACATTCGGCCAAACCGCTCGAGGATCTCGTTCGCCGGCATATCTGGAACACGGGTTCTCTCTCGTTACTCTGTCTCTCTGTATGCGTGCGCGCGCGCGCGCGGCTACGAATTTCCCCGTTCACGAATTCGATTCCGAACGGTTCGACTTAATGGGGAAATCGTCGAATGGCTCTGTCGAGTGTCGCTTAAACTGATCGTGGCTGCCGATTGAAAGGGTGGGGAGGGGAGGGGAGGGAACAGGGGGAAGGGAAGGGAAGGAAAGGGGTTCGCAATTTTAACGAGCAACGTTCGAAGTTCAAACGGTAACTCGATTCCGACGTGGCCGCGTGTGTGGTCTGAGCCGGTTAGATTGTCCTCCGAATCAATCGCCGATGATCACCGGCAGTTATTCGGGGTAAACAGAAATTGCGCGTTCCATCTTGTCGCGATGGTACGGAGGAATCTCGGGTAGACCGATTGGAAGCGTTCGAGGACATTCGATGGCTCCGTTTGGCGCATTGGGCGACCGATTGGTTCGCGTTACTGAAAACATCGTTCCGATTTTGGTTTATTGGAGTTTTTATAGGTTATGTGAAAGTTCAGTCGACGAAACTGAAAATAGCATTTTAATTTCAGTTTTATAAAATTGTTAAAGGTTATGCCAAAGTTTAGTTGACGAAACTGAAAATAGAGTTTCAATTTCGATTTAATAAAATTGTTAAAAGCTATGTATAAAAGCTGAAATCGTAATAATTTCGATTAATTAAAATTATTATAGGTTATGTCAAAGTTAAGTCGACGAAAATAAAAACAACGTTCTAATTTTGGTTAATTAAAATGGTTAAAAGTTATGCCGCAGTTAAGTCGACGAAAGTGAAAACAGCGTTCTAATTTCGATTAATTAAAATTATTATAGGTTATGTCGAAGTTAGGTTGACGAAACTGAGAACAGCGTTCCAATTTCGATTTAATTACATCGTTAAAAGTTGTGTCAAAGTAAAGTCGACGAAACTGAAATTTCTAATTTTAATTTAATAAAATTGTTATAGACTAAAGATTGTCAAGAAACTAAAGACAGTGTTCTAATTTCAATTTACCAAACTCATTAAATATTATATCAAAGTTATGCCAAACTTAAGTCAACAAAACTGAACAAAGTATTCTAATTTCGATCAAATAAAATGATGAAACTTTAAACCAAAATAACAACTATGAAACTAAAAACTTCAATGTATTAAAATATTATCCCAGCTCATCCACCCCAGAACCCATAGAAAAAACCTTCATTTCCCATAAAAATCTTTACTCTAATAATTACAATCAAAAACTACTATCCACTCTAATTCTACAAAAAAATACTACAATTAATAACGAAACCAACTTCCCAACTAAACAATAATTAAACCGATTAAAACCTCTTATAACAACAATACCAATAAAACAGCAACTAAAACCCACAAACCAACAAAACCACACCGAAGTAAAACATATTCAACAAAACCACACCGAAATAAAACATATTCAACAGAATCTAAAACAAATAGAACATATTCAACAGAATCCAAAACAAATAAAACGATCCTCCTCGACAGCCAAATAATACAGTAACCAAAAAACATTGACATTGTTCCTCCCGTCCATTTGTTTGCGCGGTAGTTGTCCGTCGTACACGGTTCCCCTAAAAGTGAGCACACGTTGCAAAAGTTCCAAACAGAATGATCAAACAGAAAAGAGAAGTACCGTGTGAGAGAACGAGAGAAAGAGAGAGAGAGATCGAGAGAGAGAGAGAGAGAGAGAGAGAGAGAGAGAGAGAGAGAAAGAGAGAGGGAGGACCGCGCGGAAAGAGAATCGCATTTCGGTTGCCGGTGCGGTGGATCCGCTGAAAGGACTTTTTCACCGGTGAGGTCACCTCGTTCGCGGATAAAGGCGGCAAAGAAGGTAAAAAAGGGTTGACAAAACGAGAAGGAAAAAAGGAATCGCATTTCGTGGCACAGGCTCCTCTGGTTAGGCGCTGCTAGCCGGGTTAGACGTAGAGGCGGCGGCGCTTAGGTCGACGGATCCGCAGAATGGTTCCTTCTGAGGTCGCCGGGTTGGCCCAATAAAAAGAGCCGCCGAAGAACGTAGAAAGAGAGAGAGAGAGAGAGAGAGAGAGAGAGAGAGAGAGAGGGAGAAGGGGTAAAAAGTAAAAGGGATCTCGGAGATCCGGTGGCGCTCGGTCAACTATAGGAGGCCGAATCAATTGGCCTCCTCCAGTGGCAGTCGATTCCCCGACCCCCCGAATCTTGTAAGAGGAGATTGCTACTTTTGCATTCCTTTTACCTTATTGTTTGAGGAACGGGAAACGGATGTCTGGCAATCTTGCCATTTTCTTTCACCAAAGCTGACGGTGCTCGGAACAACCGGAAAACGAATGGGTGAAAGAGGTGGGTGGGAACGACGAGAGAGGTATCGGCTTAATTACTCTCGAGGAGAGGCTCGCCGTCGCCTCAACGCTCGCTCTAGCAGCCGACCGGAAATAATCGGTTAACCCCTTGCACTATAATAACGAGCTGGACTCGTGATACAAATTTTGTGGAACATCTAATAAATACGAGAATATTATTAATTGATTTTAAATTGAATGAAATTTATTCTTAAATCGAAATCAAATTTATTCTTAAATCGAAATCAAATTTATTCTTAAATCAGAATCAAATTTATTCTTAAATCGAAATCAAATTTATTCTTAAATCGAAATCAAATTTATTCTTAAATGGAAATCAAATTTATTTTTAGATCAAAATCAAATTTATTCTTCTATTATCAAAAACGTCTAGAAACGAGACGAAAATTTCTAGTAATTATTTAATTAGTGTGAATGCTGTTCCGTTGTTTGAATTTGAATAAAATTCGATTCTCTTATTATCTATATTTAAATATTGAAGCGACTGTAGACACGCGATCAATCTGAAAGTTAACCCTTTCGCTCCGACAGTCGTGTATACATATACGCTTTCAAATAATGACCATTTATTTATATAAATATATAGTATACAATTTATATATAGTATATATACTTTCATACCATATATATACTTCAATATTTCATACTTTACTTTTGTTAACCAACAAACAGTAGACTATAATATTTTCAAAAATAAATCATGATTATAAACTTTTATATTTTACAAACTAAAGAGATATTATTATGTATTATATATTAGTGTATATTAAAATATATTACTGTTATATATTAGTCAACTACTCACTAAAATGCGCTCACTAAAAGCGAAAGGCTTAAAAGACACTTACCGAGCAGTTTCGCGGCGGCCGATATGATGTTGTACGTGATCTCGTCATCGTAGATCTGCCGCACCAGGAACTGGCCCTCCATATTAACCGCCGCATCTTTCCTGGATTAAAGCAAGAATATGAATAAACATCCGGCGGTAATTCGCAGGCAATTATGCCGGACCGGCGCCGACCGAACCGTGAACTCGTTTTGCAAGTCTATATAGCGCGGCCGGATAATTCGGAAAGCTTATTAGCGGGACGGTTTTAGAGAAAGCTGCAGACGCCTCTCGGCGCCCCGGCGAAATAATAAACATCGAGGATCGCAGTCGAATTGAAAAAGATGTGATAGGAGTATCACATACCTGTATGCGTTGTGGAAGCTTCACTTGCTAAATGAGAATAACCGGAATGAGAATATTCTGTCTCTATTGCATCTCTGGACTTTTTTAATGCTTTGCGCGTATCAAAATATGTATAATGGATGTCCGGCACCGACTCCGGCGGAATTAAAACAGAATTAATGAATTTTGGTTATAGTGTAGTCTCGTATAGAAGGAATTGTCCAATCGTGGAAATCAATTTATCTGAATTTAATATTTAATTTGTCAGTTTATCTGAATTTTATATTTAATTTATCAGTTTATCTGAATTTTATATTTAATTTATCAGTTTATCTGAATTTAATATTTAATTGATCAGTTTATCTGAATTTAATATTTAATTTGTCAATTTATCTGTGCAATTAAGCACAGTTCTTTCTCTCTGTTAATGAAATACGGCATTAAAAAAGTGGCAGCGTTTTAGTCAGCGACTTCTGTCGAATAGGATACAGTTGTCATCGAATCGATGACGCTGCTGGCGATAATTATTTGGTTGGTAACTATGAAACGGGCGTCGTCGCTGAGCACAGGCTATATGAAAACGCCCGTTTCATAGTTTCCAACCATTAAATAATCAAAGGTAGAGTATCGATGCGATCGATTTTATTAGGATGGAAACTATGAAACGGGCGTTTTTTATTAGTCTGTCTATGACGACAACGCCCGTTTCATAGTTTCCAACTATTAAAAAATAAATCATCGAGTATTGAAGCGATCGATTTTATAAGATTGGAAACTATGAAACGGGCGTTTTCGTTCAGTCTATGTACAGCTCTATCGCCCGTTTCATAGTTTCCGCCCTAATAAAATTCATCACTTCAATACTCGACCTTTTATTCTCAAATAAAAGTAATTGCCAGCTTTGTCATGTTAATTAGAAGAATCGCAGGTGCGACCGAGATCGTCGACCATTCTTCGCGAATGATTTATGTTTCAGATGGCTTCTTATGCTAATAGCAGTCTGCGTTTCCATCTGTCCAATGGCGAGACGCGGCGAGGAGCCGGCATCAAGTGGGATCCTGATTGCGCAATTATCGAAAGGTTTGTCGATCCCGGGGTCGAGTTGTTTTGATTGGCGTGATTGTGTCGCAGCGAATTAATTAAGGTTTTGCGCGTCGGACAAAGTAAATATTTCACGGCAGAGCGGACAGAGAGGCCGGGGCCGTTTTAGCGGGGCTGCTGCGATGCCCTCCGGGCGGTTTCTATTAGATTCACAAAGAACGGGTAAAAAGGCTGCTCTCTCGCTGTTTGACATGGATATGAGCCTGTCGCTCCGAGCTCAATTCGCTGTATTCCCGGGCAATTTTTCGAGGGTCTATGGCGAGGGTATTCGACTCAAATTGCCGGTGGAATTAACATTCCGGTCGGAAGAAGAGATGTATATTCTGTAGAGCCGATTTAGAAGGGTTATGCTTCGGTTACGTATTTAATCGTTTCCATGGCTATCGTGACGTGCAAAAGTTATTCAAACAATGGTATAATTTAGACTTTTGTGCCATCTATTTAAATAAATATTCATTGGAAGAAATTGTATTAAAGTATATAAATGTTAAATACGGAATTAATAAAATATTGACAAGTATTAATTTGGCTTTATGGGGGTGGAGAATCTGAAATGAGCTCTGGTTGCTTTAAATATAAATTTAATATAATATATTTAAATGTAAATGTCTATTTTATGTCCATTTTAAATCTGAACGTTCGTATATTTTTCGGAATAATTATTATATGTAATTATATAGAATAATTGTTACTATCATATATAATAATTATTACTATATAGAGTAATTACTGCATTTTACTATTACTGTATAGAGTAATTATTACTACTATATAAAATAATTATTACCACTACACACAATAATTATTACCATTTCCATTAAATTTCCCATTTTCCATAAATATTCCCAGTTCGCTAACAAGTCCCTGCCATCTCCGAGACGTTAATTAAATTAAACGTTTCTGTCAATTGTTACATGAACGGGGTTCACGGGAATTTCAAATTGAGCACGGCGCACCTGGAATACAGTGCGCCAGGTTTTCGGTGAGAGACCGCGAAGCGAACAAGTAGAATCTCGTAAATTATATCACGTGCAATTTGTAAACACGAGGCCAGAGACAGGCAGTCTCTGAAACGTCATTTAGGACGGCTGAAGTGACCCTTTCTAGTCGAGCTTTTAAAGAGTCATTTAGCGATCTTGCTACACACCGGTAACCCACATCCCTCTCTCTCTCTCCCTCTCTCTCTCTTGTTGTTCCGACGGTGTCGTTACACGCGGCGCCCGCTGTCCCACAATTCTGCGGTTTATTATCGCCGTGTAAACTAGTTATTTTACTCCGACGCGAGAGGAGGGCACTTTTCTTTCTGCTCGGTTGGGCCGCTTTTATTACTACGTTTTCAGATGATTACGCGATGTTGTATCGTTTAAATGGAAACAAAATTTGTACACGGTGAAAGTAATTTGTTAGGAAATTTATCAGATTGGCGAATAAATTCGTAGAGTATAAAATTGTTATATTAGTTTTTCCGAATATTTAACTTTTTATGACTTTTAATGCTTGAAAATAAAATATACAGAAGGCAGAAATCGATATTTTTTAAATATTTATATGTTTTTATAATTTATGAGAATCGACGCTTCAAGTACTTATATAGATAAACTGTCGACTTTTAGGTTATGTCAAATATAATATAATACCAAGGGCCTAATAATAATATTAATAATAATAGCAATAACAATGACAACTTTATCTATTAGCAAGATGAGTCCTTTCAGAAAATGATTATTCTATTTCACAGCAACCCAGACTTCAATTAATTATAAAAAAATACTAGATTTATATACAAAGAATAAATATATAAATTACATCACGAACAACATAACACGACAGACAACCAAATAACAGAACAATCCCCTCCAAAAGCCATTCATCCACCAATTTCCAAGTTAACGGATTTTCCATTTAACAATCTTCATAATTCCAGCAACGTCCGAGGCACAAGGAAGCGAGTCACTTTTAACCATCCCGTCGAGCCGACCGTTAACAAGTAATAAACCGCGTCGGATTAAAAATCTGTCGGATTTAAGGTTCGTAAAGCTGTCAACGGGATCGCAAAAGTCAATTTCGTCCGGGGTCTCCCTTACGCCACAATGTTTCTCGGTGCCGCGGGGTATTCGCAAGAGGGAGGTAGGGAGGGAGAGAAATTGTCCGTTTAGGACACGCGTTCCCCGATAATTCCCGAGTGTTTTACAGCGAGAGGGCAGGTTTATGGTGTTGTAAACCGGTGTTACGAGTCAGTTGTCCCGGCGACAACCGTCTTCGCCTTTCGTCCCGGCCGAAAGCTGACGACGGAAGAGTTTCGCGGCGCGCGCGGCCTTACGATCCGCGAAAGCTCGAGACTTCAGGCGAACAGAAGGGGATAGAAGCGAGTAGAAGTAAGAAAGAGAGAGGTGAAGGGAGTAGAAGCGAGTAGAAGAGAGTACAAGCAATTGGAAGCGAGTATAAGCAAGTAAGAGCTAGTGCAAGCTAGTACAAGCATCTAAGAGCGAGTAAGAGCGACTATAAGCTAGTAAGAGCTAATACAAGCTACTAAGAGCTAGTACAAGCTAGTTAGACCTAGTACAAGCTAGTAGGAGTTAGTACAAGCTAATAAGAGCGAGTAGAAGCGAGTAGAAGTGTCTAAGAGCAAGTAAGAACGAGTACAAGCTATTAAGAGCTAGTACAAGCTGGTAAAACCTAGTAAAAGCTAGTAAGAGCTGGTACAAACTAGTAAGAGCCAGTACAAGCTAGTAAAGAGGTAACACAAGTTACTAGGAGCTAGTGCAAGCTACTAAGAGCTAGTGCAAGCTAGTACAAGCTAGTCAGACCTAGTACAAGCTAGTAAGAGCTACTACAAGCTACTGCGAGTTAGTACAAGCTAGTAAGAGCTAGTACAAGCTAGTAAGAGCTAGTACAAGCTAGTAGGAGCTAGTACAAGCTAATAAGAGCGAGTAGAAGCGAGTAGAAGCGTCTAAGAGCAAGTAAGAATGAGTACAAGCTATTAAGAGCTAGTACAAGCTGGTAAAACCTAGTAAAAGCTAGTAAGATCTGGTACAAACTAGTAAGAGCCAGTACAAGCTAGTAAAGAGGTAACACAAGTTACTAGGAGCTAGTGCAAGCTACTAAGAGCTAGTGCAAGCTAGTACAAGCTAGTAAGAGCTACTCCAAGCTACTGAGAGTTCGTACAAGCTAGTAAGAGCTAGTACAAGCTAGTAGGAGCTAATACAAGTTACTAAGAGCTACTACAAGCTACTGCGAGTTAGTACAAGCTAGTAAGAGCTAGTACAAGCTACTAAGAGCGCGCACGCTCGAGTGTAAGCGACTAAAAGCAAAAAACATCGACCAGAACTGCAACAGAATTTTTCACATGGGAACGGGGCCGGAGGTTCTGGTGCTCTCGCGCAAAAAAGTTTCGCTCTCCGCTGCTTTTTATACACTTTTTGCGTATCTCGCGAAGGGGTTGGCGCAGCGGGGGTGGAATGGTGGAGGGCTCGAAAAGTTTCAGTAACAGGCATTGTTTGCCCGTTCCCGAAGGAAGCCTGTTGTGATTTCGCGAATAAACGAAACCTCCGTAACGCGATTCCCTCGAGCGGGGGTGCTCCAAAAGGAGAAGTCGGTAGTCCGACGGACTTGTAAACAGTGAGATATTTATGCAAGCCACTCCTCCCGCGTGCCCAGGGCCGGGATTTAAAGGGTTCGCGGAGGGTGTGGACCTCCCGTGAACAAAGTCGAGGCAAACAGAGACGCAGAGGACGCGTGCCAATATTTCGACGCGGCGTGTCGCCGAATCAATAGACCCCCGAGGATCAGGTAAACAGAAGTTTTATTAGGCGAACTTGTTGATCCATCCTGTGGAACTGGAGGAGAGAGTGGAACCGTGGATTTCTGTGCCTTTGCGACCCAGTTTCTTGTTTTCGGAGAGCTATTATGATTTGTTAACCCTTTCCTACAGTGCAAAAAATATAATGGAATAAATATCTTAGCATTTTTAATATTTATGTTTAAATAAAATATATAACTGCTATATGAATCAATCAATTGTTCCGAGTTTGTTTCTTAACCCTACAATGTCCAGTTTTCTTTTATAAATAATAAAGAAAATTGTAAACTGAAAAATAATAGAATAAATCTTGTATCGCTTCTAATATTTGTATTTAAAAACAAAAGTGAACATTTCATACGTGAATCAACCAACTGTTTTGCAACCAAACAAAAATTTTGTTTAACAAAATAAATATTCTATCATTTTAAATATTCCTACTTAAAAGAGAAGTCAAACTTTAAAAAACAGTTAACAAATTCTCCCTTCTAAATCTCTCATACTATCCACAACTATTCTTCCAACAAAAATTAATTTCAACCCGAACCAAACCATAAACCTCCATATAAACCATAAAAGGCAAATCCGAGATTCCAGTCCACCATCAGCTCTGAATACCCCTCAATGCGAACGAGCCAACTAAAAACGCGTAAACGTCGAGATTTGTGAAATAATTTTTAACATCCTCTCGCGTATGCATCGCCGGTGTAAAAATGTCATAAAATCCTCTCACGCGTTACGACAACCCTCCAGTGTGTAGTACCACATATAACGTCTTCGCCAAGGGAAGAAGAATCCCGCAGTAAAACGTATGCTAATCGCCGATGCGAAGGGAGGCGATATATTGGTTTACGAGCAGCCCGCGCGCGCCGTATAAACGTCGCGGCGGTGTGTCACGAGTATCGCGAAACTTTCCTCCGTTTAAGAACAAATACGATTCTCGTGACAGGTCGATTCGAGGAATCGCGCGAGCGACTCCGTTTCTCTAAGAGAGTCTCTCGGTTGCGTACCACTTTCACTCGCCCCCCAGGGCCTTAATTCCTCTCGAGTTGTTCGAGTGTATTATATTTAATGCGCCGTATTAAAAGGCCGACGAGGGTTGTCATTATCCGATCGGAAATTGAAACGCGACTAAACGCCGCGTCACTTTCTTCATTTTGATCATTTTCTGCTTGTTTGTCCGTGCACGAACTATTTGAAGAAACCTTGGCGGTACTTGAAGGTTCGAGGAAACGCGATTTTCTTTCTCGCAGCGAGCTTTAACCCTTTCTTCACAGTTGCTTCGATTACGAATTTTTCAATTGGTATAATTTTTTAAAAGAGTCGGAACAATAACGTTTATTCTGTGCCTGCATATACTTAATATTTAAGTATTTAAGTAATAAATATAATATGGGTGTTAATATCATATACTATAATATTAGTATTAATATCATATACTATAATATTAGTATTAATATCATATACTATAATATTAGTATTAATATTTAACTATTTAATAACACGAATAAAATTAATTAAAGAACAGAATAACAACCATACTTAATAATTTATTAGTACTAATTTCCATCCAGTAAAGGGTTAATAGAAATACGACAAAGTGACACCGTCGCTGATTTACTCGAAACTGGGTCCTCGCTTTCTCTTTTTCATTTTAAAGGTCGCTTATGTCTAAATAATTCAAACCGCCCCTTAAATCTGCAATAATGAAAGGAACGTTCACTGAAAGCCAACGGAAACGCGTCCGATAAATTCGATTAACAAACCGGGTAAATGAAAAAATGTTGGAGCGCGTAAAATTGTAAATTGAAGTGGCCAAAGTGGCCGCTTCGCGCGCAAGGATGAATGATAACCGCGCCGCTATCACAAAGGATCGCCGGCTAACGCGTTCAACGGGGGAAACAAACGAATTGTCAGACGAACCGGAAAAGCACTCTCATGAAATATTCACAAAAGATTAAAGGCTGCCGGATTGTTTTGTTTATAAATCTTTCGTCGAGGATGTTGTACCGGCTGCGTTCGACGACGGTGAATTTCCTGGCGCTCTTCTCGTACTGTCAATGTGTAAAAGAATGTTTTTAAAGGGGGTAAAAATTGCTGACAGATTTCTGATTAAACGAAGTAATGTGCAGTGCTTCAATTTTGATAATAGATAATAATTTAATTAAATTAGAATCGCTGTGTTGAAATACGTACAATTTTAAATATTATATCTCGCATTTATGTTACAACGAGAAAAACTCGATAAGAAAATATTTTTAACAAAGATAAAAATTGCTAAAAAATTTCTGACTCAATAAAGTAATATGCAGTGCTTCAATTTTGATAATAGATAATAATTTAATCAAATGATAATCGCTGCCTTAAAATACATAATCTTTCAAACAGCTCGCATTTATATTTCCACGAAAAGAACTTCATTAGAAAATGTTTTCAACAAAGATAAAAATTGCTAAAAAATTCCCGACTGACCAAAGCGACGCTAAATACTTAAATTTCGATAATAGGTAATAATTTAATCAAATTAGAATCGCTGTCAGGAAATACGTAAACTTTTAAACAGTATTTGCGCTGCTACGCGGAGAACCCGGTTTCGATCACCCGAAATAATTAGTTTCGAGTATTTTGATACACTGTAGATCTTTCCGGGCACTTTCGCACGTCCCCGAAACTCCATTCCCGCCCGAATCTAATCACCGGAGCCCGGCGCCCCCTCCGGGCATGTTTGCCATTCAAATTATCAATTTTCGTTCGGCATGTTATCGAACACTTTGAAATCCGTTGTCGCGCGTTTATTCTTCATCTAGATTCGAGGGTCAATGTTTGTGTGCCCGTACGTCTGGGGGAACTCAATTTTTGCCGGGATTTCTTGCGCAACCTGTCCGTTCCAATTAACAAGATTATTCTCTCGTAGGTTCTTAATTATTTTTTTGCCCAATTATAAATTCCTTGTCCAATTATAAATTCTAAAAAATCCAAGCTTAAATTATAAGCTTCCTATCTCACGAGTTAAATTCCTGGCAGCACTGTGACTTTACAATAATTTTTAATTATCCAGTTATTCAGCAGATTAAATGTCAAAGTTATTAATTTAAAATCATAAGAACTGATATTATATAAAGGAAGAAAAAAATTCTTGAACTTTGAACTCTTGTGAGTTAGTATAAAAATATGTTACAACAGCCGTGTTAACCCTTTGCGCTCGAAGCCATACTACCTAGAATTCCAACATAGTTTCTCTGATCCACGGTATTTTCATTTCATATGACTTATCGCATTTTAATAATATGAAATTGAGTCACGTGATCGCACTGCAGTTACATTTTTACTAATTTCTTAAACATTGTTAACTATAATAATTTACAAATTATTTTGAGACATGATAGAACAATTTGCAGTGGTTGCCTTGGAGTGCAAAGGGTAAATTTCAAACAGCGAAATCTCTACTTTCACGCAATGCTCAGACAGAATATTTAACACAGTTATCCAGCAGTCTATATAAATAAACAATTAACCAGCACTCCATACAAATATACATCTAACTAACAGTAAAAGCGTAAAGCGATCATTGTTAACTAAGAACTAAAATAATCGCAGGGATTGGCGCGTTCGGCGAAGAGCCGTGCGTGGGCTGCGCGACGCGTGAATAAATCAGCGAAATAAAAGATTCAATGATTCCGCTGCGGCGTCAGCTGCTGCCCGGTTCAATATAATTCAATATAAATTCCAGGAGCGTATCGCAAGGGCGAGGAAAAGTGTGGCAGTCGAGGCGGGCGAAATTTCCACGGAAGAATGCCAGGGATCCGGGTCAGGGATGCGTGGAGGAGGCACGGTGAAGCGGTGTCGCCGCTGCCAGGGAAATTAAGCCAGGCAAGGGAAGCATGGGGACGGACCACGTGGCTTGGGGAAGCGTCCCGTCCCGGCGATCGCGAGCGGATTCGCGCGCGCCGTGTACCGGGGCCGCTTTGGAGGCCCGAAACGTGAACATTTAGCTCATGTGAGGCGGGTAAGAGGAGTAAATAGCTACGGGAATTGAATGGCTGGGAGAATTGAATGGCTGAGAGAAGTTAATAGTTGAGAGAATTGATTGGCTGGGAGAATTGAATAGTGGTAAGAATTGAATGGCTGAGGGAATGTAAATAGCTGAGAGGAATAAATATCTGAGAGGAGTAAATAGCTGAGCGAAGTAAATAGCTGTGAGAATTGAATAGCTGAGACAAGTAAATAGTTGCCAGAAGTAAATAGCTGTGAGAATGAAATAGATGTGAGAATTGAACGGCTGCGAAAAGTAAATAGCTAAGGGAAGTAATAGCTGCGACAAGTGACTAGCTGCGAGAATCGAATGGCTGCGAGCAGTAAATAAATAGTTACGACAAGTAAATAACTGCGATAAGTAAATAGTTGAGAGAATTGAATAGCTGAGAGAAGTAAATAGCTGCGAATAATAAATAACTGACAGAAAGTAAATAGCTGAGAGAATTGAATAGCTGAGAATAATAAATAGCTGAGAGCAGAAAATAGCCGCGAAAAATAAGTAGCTGCGGTAAATAAATAACTGAAAGAAATAAATAGTTGCGACAATTAAATAGCCGTGAAAATTGAATAGCTGCGAGAAGTAAATAAATAGCTATGTCAAGTAAATAACTGCGAGTACTAAATGTCTGCGAGAATTGAATAGCTGCGACAAGTAAATAGCTATGACAAGTAAATAACCGCGAGATGTAAACAACTGCGAGAATCGAATAGCTGCGACAAGTAAATAGCTACGACAAGTAACTAACTGCGAGTACTAAAATAGCCGCGAGAATTGAACGGCTGCGAAGAAGCTTGCAATACGAGATCAGGGTTCGTCGAAGGGTCAGCTGGCGTCCACGTTTTACCTACTTTATCGCCTCCCACCACTCGCTGCCAAATGTCTCGACGACCAGCAGCTCGAGGGCGTAATTCACAAAACCGTACTGCACATAAGAGAAAAATATTCAACATCCGATCGTGAAACGGAGCGACGGCGTACATCGATCTCGCGCGTAAATCGCGTTGCCGCGGCCGTGGCCGTGTCCGTCACGTTCCTGAACCGAAAACAGAATCGAACGGCACAAGACTCGTCGACCGGCGATCTGTCACGTCGTCGACGTCGTCGTCGTTGTCGTCGTTATCGTTGTCGTCGTTGTCGTCGTTGTCATCGTCATCGTCGTTGTCGTTCACGTTAGGTCCCAGTTCCGTCCGGTTCGTCACGACGTCCGCTCCTCTTTGCTGTCGTTGTCCCGTGTCCTGTCGTCTTCCGCGCGCGTTCCGCCCTCGCTCTCTCCTCTCTCTCTCTCTCTCTCTCTCTCTCTCTCTCTCTCTCTCTCTCTCTCTGTATCTCTCTCACGTAGAACGTACCATGGTGACCAGAGGTTCGCCGCGTATTATCCCATTCAAATTTCCATAGGAGCCGTGTTTACCTCGTGCACACGAGCCGCGTACTGGAAAGTCGGCCTGCCTTCCGTCAGAGACGATACGTATCGATTTTCCGCCCTCAGCTGCGCCACCTAGATGCAACCCTGTTAGCCGGGGACCGTCGACACGCGCCTCCTCCTCCTCCTACACCCTTCTCCGCTGCCAATCCGGTCTAATGCCATTTTCCCGTTGCGGGAATCGACAGCGATATCACTCAGCGGATGAACACGCTCGGCCCTACGGTGTTCTTCTAACGTTAACGAATCCGCGCGGCTGCGCCCGGCTTCTTCTATGCCGGTTCGAGCACCGGCAGTCTTTTGCTAGGAGATTCTTTTACGACCCTTATCGCGAAACTTTCTTCTTTTGTGGCGCACGGAGATGTAGGAAGTCGGGAATTCGAGCGGGAAACCACGACGCTGTGAGCGGGGCTGTTGAAATTGTTATTTTAAAAGAAAGGGTGGCGCCAAGCTAAAGCTTCGGTCGCTTTTTGAAAGTTGCTCTCTCTGTAGGTATGTGTTTGTAAAATTGGAGTTCGCCTTTTAAGATGCGAGGATCATTGCAGTGCAAATTTCGCTGGATCATTTGTTTTAAATAAATATTGTTTAAGTCGATTAAGATGGGTTAAGAAATGCGAGTTAGGCGAAGATTTCTTTTCTGTTTTAGCAATTTTATTAAGTTTATTTAAGTTTATTTTATTATCAAGTTTTAATTTAATTTTAAGTTTTAATCTAATTAAACTTAATTTTAGGTTTAAAATTTAATTTAATTCAATTTTAAGTTCAAATTTAATTTAATTTAATTTTAAGTTTAAGTTTTAATTCAATCTCATTTAATTTTAACTTTTAATTCAATTTTGTTTAATTTGAACTTTTAGTTCAATTTAATTTAATTTTAGCTTTTAATTCAATTTAATTTCAAGTTTTAATATAATCTAATTTAATTTTAGCTTTCAATTCAATTTAATTTCAAGTTTTAATTTAATCCAATTTAATTTTAACTTTCAATTTAATTTTTGCAACACCGCGCCTCTCCAAAACACGCACAACAATCCCGTCGATAGAAGCCGGAGCAAAGAGAATCTCTCGTCGGCTCTTAAACTCCCGAGGAGCAATCGGAAGTCTAGCCGGTGCTCGAACATCCACGCGCTCCGTCGCTATCAAACCAGATTCTCCAGACAGTTTCTACGGTATCTTTACCGTACACCGGTCTCCCTAAAGAAGAACATAAAGATAGGAAAGCTCTCGCAGTAGGCTGCCACAAGCAGCGCCCGCCTTCAGACATTCATCCGGAGTCCTAATATTCGAGTGGCTCGTCGCGTTCTACGGCCGACGGCACGGCGACGGTCTTTTCCTCGATTCGGTCGCCATTTCGATTCAGCCCTCCCTCCCTCCTGACAAAGTGTTTCGTCTTGACAGAGGACGGACGCCTCATTTAGCCGGATGCCGGGCTTCCTGTTACCGCGGTCTGAATAGAGGCCCGATGCTATCGCGGAGTCTTCGGGGGATTTTTATCTCGGCGGCTCGGCCTTCGGCGAAATAAGATGGCGCGACCGGAAGCGCGACGCCGACGGTCTCGCCGTAGCCGACGGTCTCGCCGTAGCCGACGGTTTCGCCGTAGCCAGCCGGCGTCGGCAGCAACGCCGATCAATTTTGCAGGAACTTCGCGGAAACTGGAGCGCGAGGCGACGGCTCGGCCGCGGCGATATCCGCCATCTGAAATCTCGACTGCGGGGGACACATGGGGTCTGGTAAGTAAGCCCGGCTTAAATTGTAATTAGAGGCGAAGCCTGGAATTCGTAGCGCTTCAGCCAACGGGAGCTTCTTGGTGGGAGCTCCTTCTGCTGGCGCGGGCCTACTTTCGAGACCAGGCATTGTCGTCGCCGGAACTTCGGAACGAAGAAACCGGAAATTAGGGGACCACCTGCGCCACGGTTTCATTAGTCCTGTTACAGGGTCGGCGCCGGAGTCAGCGTTTTCGCGAATGTGGAACTATCTGGGACTACGTTCGACTGCGTCGCGCTACGTGACTCGCAGTCACAATGATTTTAAGCAACCTTAACCCTTTGCGCTCGAATGGTGACTCTGTAACGCTATTCAAATTGTAATATGGACAAAAATGATTTTTATGGATATTGACGAAGATTGTTGAAAGTTGAAGTGTTATATGAGTCACGAGACTTAATTTTCTTAGATATAGTTTGCTATATATAAATAAAGTATATGATTTAAATATCTCTTTGAACCATATAATTTAATTTGATATGATATTGGGGATGAAATGATCAAACTAGTAAATAAATTATTCCTGGTTGGTAATAATAGGTTAGCTTCTTTTTAAGAAGATTTATTATCAACTGATTTACTCGTTGATAATAATAAAATAATAATAATTTAATTAGTATTCAGAAGGTGTCAGAAACTTTATTAACATAATTCGTAAATATTTCATATGAAATTATTGAGTTAGTAAATAAATTATCCCTGTTTGGTAATAATAGGTTAGGTTCTCTTTAAGAAGATTTATTATCGACTGAATTACTCGTTGATACAAAATAATAATAATTGAACTAATATTTACGAACTGTGAGAAATTTCATTGACATAATTTATATATGTAATAAATATTAAAAATGATTGAAAAAGTAGAAATCCGTCACAGTGCATTTTCAAACAGAAACAACCCCTTTTAATCAGAAATTCGATAGCCATTACTGAAATTATTATTACTGATTATTGTGTTATTACTGAAATAATTTGAAGCTTATTTTCCCTTTCCATTAAATTGAAATATTTTGAAGCTTATTTTCTCTGTTCATTAAATTACCAGATTTTAAATAAATGTAGTCAATGAATTTTTAATCAAAGGAATGAATATCATGTGCCATTAAAATATTGAACTTTGCCCTTTGCTTCAAAAAGAATGAAGATATTTAACCCTTTGCACTATGATTCCTTCCATGATTTGTTAATTGGCATTTATTTGTTTTTAATACTTTTTTAAATAGGACTAGACAATTCCTGGTTTTTGTATTGTCTTTACTTATCTTTTGTTTCTGTACTTTGATAACGGAAGAATTAAATTTGCTTTTCGTATGAAATAATTTAATAATATTCATATTTATCTCGTTAATAAATCTCGTTAAGTGGCTCATGGAACACCATTATATATAACCAAAGATTATTTGTACTTACAAAATACCACAAAATTGTTACTTAAAAAATTGTGGACTCAATAATTGATCTAAATTGCCACGAAACATTATACCTTAAAACTACAATAATCGTTTCATCAAAAACTTCAAACTCAGACCAGAGGAACCTCGCTAAAAGCGCTCGTCTCTCCGCCGCGCGATAAAGTTGCACGGCGTCGTTGCTCCGTGAGAGGGAGGGCAGCGCATCGAAAATTATTAGCGGGGCTGCACACGCAGGCGGCACACAATGTAGCTTCTCCCCGTGCCCGAACGAATCTATCGATATCGGAACCTGCGCGTTTCACCTCGCACAGGGGCTCGTAATGATTAATCGAGTGAAACTTCCGCGGTCATAAATTGCGAGCCACCGTGGAACCGGAGCCGAGAGAGTACGAGAGGAGAGGAGAGGCGAGAAGAGGGCGGTGGGGAAGAGAGGGAAAAGGGAGGAGAGGAGGGAACCGACAAATAAATTACAAAGCGAAACCGGCCAGAAAGAATTTTTAATTAATTGGCAGGGCCACTTTAATCAGCCGCCGTCGAAGCGGACTTCCGAGCAGCCAGCCGCCGCGCGGGCTAAGAAAGCCCCTGAATTCCCTTTCAGAGGCATCGCCGGATTTCTGGCTCCGCGCTCGGCGCTCGCGGAACGGAGAAGAAGAGCTCGCCCGAGGATCATTAGGGCGAATAAAAATTTCACGGGAGCGCGAGGGCGTTCCGGAACAAGCGCTTCTGTTTCCCCGCGTCTTTCGTCGATGTGTGCACCCCCCTCTTTCACCCTCCGCCGCGCGGCACGGAATTTTGAAAATTTCAACGAGCCCGTCGGACGACGCGCCGATCGCCCGCGGCGCTAAATATTTGATAACCACGGAATCCCGGTCAAACTCGCCGGGACTCGTCGTCTTTTTGAAGAGCGTGTCGCAGCGGAGCGTAGCTGCTATTTATAAAGCAACTTTTTGAAAGGACTCGGCCGTGCTCTGCCATTGTTATTTCACGGTCTACACGTTTGTCCAAGCCGAGCTGTAATAGTTTGTTCATAGAGGGATGAGAGCGTTTCCGAATCTGTAATTAGACCGCGGGGGGTTTTGCAAAATAGGTTGTATTAATGTTGTAATAATATTGCGAGAACGTCGAGTCAGGGATAAGTTTCTTTCTTTGATCATTTTAATGTTTAATTAGCTCGTTGACGGTCGAAGTTTGGTTTTTAACCTCGTTTGATATAGATGTATAAAATATATAAGATTCGTAGTTTGTTAATAATTACAATTTTTAAAATGAGGACATTGATTTCTTCAGTGAATTTAATAAGTTTTAATTAGGTCACTGACGTTTTCAGTTTACTTTTATCTTTCAACAGTTTCCACCCTTCTTTGCCACGACTGTATAAAATCTATAACACTCATACTTCATTAATAATTACCAATAAATCTTTTAACCAAAAACAACAATTTATAAAAATAGCCAAATAATATACCCACTTATAATAATAATTTCTATCACACGATAATAATAATTTCCAACAATAATAATTTTCTGCATCGTTACAGCGAAGCATTTCCAAAGTATGCCACCGCGCACATAACCTAAGAGAACCTCACCAAATTTCTCCTTCCTCGTTCTTTAGCACCATAAGCCCCCCAAAGTGCTCATTCGGATCGGAAAGAGCAAATTTTCGGTAATTTCGCGAACGGTCGAACCTCTTAAAGCTGACCTCTTTTCTTCGCGCGGCTTTCGTCGTAGCGCGGCGCGGCGCGGCGTCGCGACGTCAGGGAAATTGGGCGCCGGGGTTTTCGGTCGTCCCGCGTCTCCTCGAGCGGGAAACTTTTCCGCGCCAGTTCCTTTAATCCCGTCTGAAATTTCCTTGTTGTCCTCGCGGATTAGGTCGCCCAGCCGCGGCGTCTCTGATCCCTCCGTCTATTACCCCCCCTCCCCCTCCTCGCCGGTCTTGCAACCCCGACAGTCGACACACTTTTCTACACGGCACCCAGGCCGCAGATGTTTACCTTCGCAGTTGTCGCGACGAACTTCGGAGACGTATTCGCCGCGTGTCGCGGCCCGGAACAACACGGTATACAGTGTGGTCCATCATATACAGGGTGGTCCATCGTATACAGGGTGGTCCATCGTATACAGAGTGGTCCATCATAAACAGGTATATCGGTATACAGCAATTGTTACAAGTCGTAACTCCGTTATTATTGCATTTATGAAGGAATGCCAAAGGAGAAAGATTAATATACTATAGCAAAAAAATTATTAGAACTGGAGATATTTTCAGAAAATATTTTTATGGAAAAAGATAGTCAAACTGTTGACCACCATCGCGACAATTGTTTTTCAAATTGAACAACGTATAATATAATAAAAATAAGAATAATAAAAATACAGATGAAAATAATAAAAATAAAGATGAAAATAATAAAAATAAAGATGAAAATAATAAAAATAAAAATACTAAAAACTATAAAAATTACTGAATAACAGTTTGCAACACTATGGTGCATTTACCAAACCCAAAAGTTCCAAAACCGGTAGAAGGAAATAGAAAATAACAGAGTGAGCATATAATATAGTCATGAACTGTTTGAGTATCTTCTTCAAAAAAGACAATTTTATAAAATATCTCGAGAACTAATGATTTTTTCGCCATGGTGCCCTAATAATTTTTTACGTCGACTAAACAGAAGAACCGATCTCTTTTTTAAAAAATATACATTTCTATTTAAATAAATAATGCAATAGTTAATTGCAAATGCACTGCGGCATCTGAAAAAAATGTAAAGGCCTAGAGATATAGTGTTCTTCGAACCATTTATCTTTCTCCTTTGGCATTTTTTCCTGGATGCAATAATAACGGAGCTATTGTAACAATTGCGTGGAGCACCCTATATGTATAAGACTCAGCCAGCGAATTGCGAAGCGGAGCTCGGCGCCATTATCAAAGGCCGAAAGGGCAGAGCGACGGAGAAAATCGTGGAGGGGGAGCGATCTTGGTTGGAAACGTAATCGACGATCCGAGGGAACGCTTCGTTTCTACCAATTTCGCGACGCGTTCTCGCCGAGCACCCCATCCCCCCCACCCATGAAAATGGAGTTCCATAGCCACTTTCACCCGGGACAAATGTAATAACCGTCGTAGGAACTGCATAAAGCCCGCGGGCGATATTGTACCGGGACGTTCCGTGTCAATAATTGAAGGACCAACTTGGATTTCCACGGGATTGTCTACGCTCGCGTGTTAACACTTTCCTGGGTGGGTAGCTGCGGCGGATTGGTACTTGATCAGAAATTATCAGCTAACGTGTACTCGGCGGGCTCTCCGTTTCGGTTATAGAGTTATATTCCGCGGGTTGCTCTGTACACTCCCGGTTGTAATTCGAGAACGCTAATTACGAATACGCGGAGAGTAAACGGCCATTCCGGTGGCAAAAGCATGTTTAATGGCCCGTAAACAACAGGCGTATCGCTTAACGCGCGCGTTTAAATGGGTCTCGGGAATATTATTGTATTTGCTCCGCCTACGAGTCGAACAGTTTATAAGTAGATAACGCGAAGACTGTTTTAAGAGGTCTTGAAGACGTCTCGAATGTCTTATGAACGACCTAGGAACGGTTTAGAGATGTCCTCTGTCGTAAATCAAGATATCTTGAATATTTTATGAATGGTTTATAAATGGCTTAGAAATTATCTGTGTTGGGAATTAAGACGTCTTTTACACAATTTTTAAATGTTCTTTGGTTGTATAAAAGACGTCTTATGGATGTTTTTAAGTCGTTTCTTTAGGAAGTTCGCAGGTTGTTTGTAAACCATTTATGAGAGACGCACGAATATATATTGCATGAAGGAGCGAGTTTTGAAAATTCCCTATAATTAGGGAACTATATTATTAAAGTATAAAACTAGTAATAAAAATGAGAAACAAATTAAATAACTATATCAATCGTCAGACATAACCTAGATAGCACAAAGAGGTCTTTAAAACGTCTGTTATACGACATTAAAGACGTCTTAGACTTACAGACTTAATACAGACGTAAAATGGACATCTTTAAGACGTTCAGTGCTTGTTAGCATCAACTAATCAACTAGCAATAAAACATCGATACAAATAGAATAATCATCTACTTCGAACCATAAATCGATTGCAATTTTTGGTATTTCGCTATTTCTCATTGTTTAGAATATTCCGACCATAACTGCATAATTTAACCAGTCTACATAATTATAGGCCCTTGGAACTAAGCTCCTCGAACAATAATTATCGCGGCCCTTTGCATTCCACGCAACCTTGGCGCGGCCCTTGGTATTCGCGAGACCCTTGTTGCCGCACCACTTCAACGTTCTTGGGACCCTTGACATTCTAACCTCCTCGCATTCCACCGGCACCCGAACTATAGTCTCTCTCTCTCTCCTCGCAGTTTCAATAACCAAGGATGCGAACTTCGATCCTTAAAATCCACGACGTTAATTATCAATTTCTGACGGTATATTACCGAAACGCAAAACCAAAGGCATCCACCCGGTATATAAATTTTGACACAACTTCTTCCCCCGTTCATAGAAAGAGCCTCCCTGAACTTCCTGGAAAGTACATCTTTGCTAAATTAATTAACAACTTTGTGCGCCTGCCTCGCGACATCTTTCCCCAAGTTCGCGAACTTTCCGTCATTAAAACTGCGCAACTCGCTTGCTCGTAATTCAGTCGTAATAAAAAAATAGTCGACGTTGCAACTTTATCACGCGCACGGCGACGTACGATGTCAATGAATTAACGGCGGAGTACTGGATAGTTGATTTTCGAGATGCCTATGGATCTACGTAACCTAGTCAAAGTATAATATTAATGTTCTATACGAGCTTGTATCTGAGCGCAAGCGCTAGCTCTTCGTGCCAGGCTATTTAGCCTATTACCGAGTCAAAGTATAATAGAAAATATAAGGTTTTCATGTAAGGGCGGGTCGATTTTGAGATGGAATAAAATGGGCTGTGACAGGGAACAGATTCGCGTCCCGCCGGAAGTTCGAAGTCCCAGGCCGCGAGTCCGTGGCAACGCGGCAACGCGCTTAATTCGATAAAGCAAACGAGTCGGCCGACGTTCCGGTCGTAGAATTCGCGAAGTCGAAACGAGAAATACGACCTCGGATCGACTGGTCGTAGGATCGAACAGCCAAACGGAAGTGACAAATGGCCGGGAGAAACACTAAAAGCGGGCAATCTTCGTGGCACCGCGGTGTCTCGGTCACGCCGGCCGTCCTCCCGCTTCACGTTTTATCCACGGATCTCGGCTCCTCCATGAATTACAATGTCCGCTCGGTTCTACGCCGAGGGAAAAAAAAGCTTGTTATCCAAAAGTCGTCGCTGTCGTCCAAGCGATACGAGGCGGCACGAAGGTTTCCGACGTTTACGCGTTCGCCTATGGCGACAGAGTTGTGAGAGTTATCGACTGCACAGGGTGTTTTGAGAGACAGTTGGGGAATTGGGTTTTTTAGGTGATTTTAAGAAACTTTTTCAATTTTTTTTTTTCACCTTCAAAAATCACAAGTCATATAAAAATAACAAGAATGTCAAAAACGTTATATAAAAATAACAAAAATGTCAAGAATGTCCTACAAAAGACAATTGTAATTATAATTATAGTTACCCTAATTTATCAATACATCCAAAGAAATGTCTAACACAACGTAACAAAATAAAAATCAACCAGAACTGCGATCTATTTTACAAAATACCAACAGCAGACGCTAGAAACCGTATAAATCTTAGCAAACAGCATTGCCCAGGGAAATGAGAAACCGTTTATCGGGTGCCGCGTCAAGAAAAGGAGACGTCACGACTAAGATAGACCCGAGAGCATCGCCGAGGTACGAGTCGCGACACTGCACAAGTAACGTACGAGAGTCGTTGCAGCGCGGCTGCTAGATTTATGAACCCTATCGCTGTCCCGGTTATGAGCCAAGACACAGTTTCATCGGCAGGCGCCTCGGCCAGTGTTTGCACGCGAAAAGCATGAAAATAATGGCTGTTATATAATTGCGGGAACATTTACGAGCGACAGGTTTACGAGAGTCCCGGCCCCACTCCCCCGTCAACGTTTCGTTGGAAGAAGGAAGAAGCAATCGGCCGTGCGCCGTCGGAACGAAACGCGGAGCTGCCGAAGCCGCCACGGGATTAAATGGCGGCCCGGTGATTCAGGGGCGGTCGGCGTTCCCCGGGCCGATAATCAACGACGACGTTACGAGCCGAGGGCCAGTTGCACACGTGGCCGGAGGTAAATGAGTGTTGGATTGATTCTAATTTTGTCTCGTAACTTCGAAAGAAATATTAATCGGTACACCTCGAGGGGCAACGACAACAATAAAATGGTTTTCCAGTGGCTAGAGGGGGAGGGGAAGGTCCGCGGCCCGATGAAGAATCGCAGGTGATCAGGGCAAAAAGAACCCCACTGACCAAGAGGGGGCGAACCACTAATACGCCGTGATACGGGTTAATGGCGCGGCGAAAGGCGAGGGAGGAGGACGGGGTGGGGAGGGGGGGGGGGGATGATAGGGGAAGGCCTGATTGCCGCAAAAAGTTCTTCGGCAAGAGTCCCCGGACGTGTGTCTTCATATCGTCGAATGAGCTTCGATTAAAGTTTGATGGGCGTGAAATGTCCTCTTACGGGCTCGCCGGAGCACGTGATACGGCGAAGCGTTAATCTCGGGTGATAATAGTTCGGGCCCCGTCGTTAATTGAGCGGCTTCGAATACCGTAAATTTAGAATGTAAATTCGTCCCGGCGCCGGCGCCGGGACGATCCCTCACGACGAAATAACGAGGTACGCGCGCCGCTAACCCTCGCACACTATGCACGGAAATATTTTCAGGATCTTTGAACGGTGTTGGGGTACAACGATCTGTATTTTCAACATAGAGTCGAAATCGGTAGTTTCACTTTTATTACAATTTTATTACAATTACTGACGTTCTAAAGAGAGATAATATTTTAAACATATTTGTTTAATTTTGAATTTGTTTAAATTAAAGTACCAAATTTAAACAAATAAATTTGTTTAAATTTGAATAAAAACACCGATCTTTCAACCGATCTTTGACATAACCACCACCCTAAAACCATTACATATATAACATAATATATATTATTATATTGTCTTTTATAAATAACTAAAAATTATCTTTTGCCATGACATCGCTATATTAAACATTGACTCTAGAATTTTGATCTCTTTATCATGTTTCCTTCAATCTCAAAAATCTCAAAAAATTCCCCAAAATTAAACCATTATATTTAACCAAATTAAAGCTATAAATTTCTTATTTTTTACATCGCTACAACATCGATTTCGTGTTTCCTCGGCTTTCACCGTCCGAATCTGCGGCGCATTGATTGGTCATGCTTATCCTGCGGGGATCATTCCACGTCCCGCGGATTTATCACGGAATCCAGACAAATCGGGAAGTTAAGGGTTGTTTGAGCATCCCATTTTCAGCTCGATCGCCGTTGCCTCGTCTCTCTCTCTCTCTCTCTCTCTCTCTCTCTCTCTCTCTCTTGAAGATCGGCTTCTGCGTGACGTCGATCGCCGCACGAGCGGAACTTTCACGGAATTATTTAGAACGCGCCCCCCGCGAACGTGCTCGATACCGATCCAAAGAAGGGAAGGGTAGTGGGGTATGGGGAGGGGGCGAAGGGTAGGGGTTGGCGAAGCAGCCCGAGAAGCCCGGTTCTACGAGTCAGTTTGAATTCGAGCCGTCGGTGCGCGGATACAAGTCAAACAAAAGGAGCCGGGATAAGCAGCCCGAAGTGTTATCCCCCTCATAAACCATCGATGTGCAAATATTGAAGGAAGCGTGAAGCTCGTTCCGCGCCGGCGACGCTCGCCGATTCCTCCGCGTTGTACGCTCTCGTCCCCACCCCTAACCCCGCCGGGTTCTCCGCTCCGCGAGGTGGCAGAGGCCGATTTATTTACGTAGGAATTTTCTTTCGATGGTGTAAAAGCGCCGGTTGACGCTTCCAGGATCGAGGACTCCGTCCGGACGTATGCAAATTTGCCCGGCACTTTCCGCACGCGTTTTCCGCGGACGCTGGCCGACGCGCGTCGCGGTATAGGACACGTGGATTATTCTGTTATGCAGGTGCGCGAGCTATAAAATCTTACTTTTAGCTACAAAATCTTAATTTTAGCTATAAAATCTTGCTTTTAGCTACGAAATCTTAAATTTAGCTAGAAAATATTGCTTATTGTTATTTTGTAAAAAATTGCAGATACACTACTCAAAAAATAAAAAAAAAATGCATAATAGAAAACATTGCGACGCGTTATATGATCGTACTGTAGCTTCTTTCCGTTTGAGTTTAGGTTATGGTCAATCTGGTTGACGCCATATTCTAGAGTCGGTTTTCTAGTATTTCTTACCCGAATTTATTAGTTTACAGTATGTTTATTAGTTCAGAGTATGTTATATTAAAAATTGTCCAGAATCATATATTGTCGAGTTTTGTTTGCGAAATATTTTTTATAGAGGTTATGGAACTATTTTATAAATGTTTTTATAAATTGCTGCGATTTGAATATAATATGTAATACAATATAATATTTGAATATCATATGTAATATGATATAATATTTTAATATACTATTTAAATATAATATGTAATATAATATAATATTTTACTTAAAATATTTAATATTTTTGATTTGCGTTAATATTTGAATACACTATATAATATTCGAATATAATAATATGTAATGTAATGTAGTAAAATGTAATATAATGTAATGAAATATAATATGAAAATCTCACAATAATCGGTTTTACTACCGTATCTGCCGTATTAATTAGCTCTTGAACAGAACACCGAGGCGCTCATCACATAATCATTTCATTTCGCTCGATGATTTTTATGACAAGAGACGTGCCGAAGAGTCAATATTCATTTTCCCTTTACAAAAGAGTCGTGCGCTCTCCGATATTCGAATTCTCTGTTGTCGAAATGGATTTCACATGCAATCGGCTGAATTTAAACGAACCCCTATGGAAAATGATTTATCGTGCGAATCAGTGAAGATGAAATCTGCCAGTGTAACTTCAATCCAGATAATCGAGACTACACTCTATCATACAGCAAATAATAATTTCTATTTTTCTCATCCGAATAAATACAAAAAAATGTTGAATGATAAATTTTCAGAAAAGCATGAATTTAATACGTTCTGGTTTGTTATATAAATGTATATGTAAACTGTATATATAAAATTGTATAAATATATTGTATGTATAAAATGTATATATAAAATTGTATAAAATTTGTAAAATGTATATATAAAATTTATATGGAAAAAATTAGACGTAAATCGAACGAGCGAAGTCATTGTTTTAAATAATAATCAAATTTCTCTGGCACTGATTTATGCGGCCTAAATTACGTAGAATCGACCATAAATGCGACCGTGGATTCCCACCAATCCGGCGACTGTATTCGTGCCACTATTTTCAATTGTTTTCAATAAACAATAAGCCACAGTCACGTCGTCGATATAAACTTCCTTCCAACGATGTGTCGCACTGCGGTCGCATCGAGTTCGCCGATGTGTTCCACCGCTTTGACCAGCTAGAGATCGCCGAAACCAGCGGTGGCCGACAACAGAGTTCGTAGACAGACAGGGATGTTCTCACGGTGATTGTACTCTTTTGTCGCTCGACTGTCGAAGCGTTTATTAGAGTGTTTATTTGTTATTTAAGGTTGATTTATCGTGTTAAATGTGAACCGTCACCTTCCATTTCTCAGGAAGCTTTATTATGCCCTCTTTAAAAAACAGTTAAAACTTGGAAAATATTCATGGAGTTGCGTTTTTATTTTTTTTGATATTTATTATTATTTTTTAACGAGAGAAAGAATTAATAATCGGATAAGGCAAGGTCCGTCGGAAATAATTCAAACAATAAATCAAACATTAAGTTGCCAAGGCTCGTCAAGAGAGAAATGTCTCTCTAATTAGTCGAATTAATATTTTTGTGAGTTAATAACAATTTACTAATTGTAAATGACTTCGCTACAGAGTTTTACAAAATTATAGTTCCTTCGAAAATAAAAGATTCCTGAGATCATTTAAAGCAACTTTTTCCTTTACAGAATTTTTCTCCATGGTATAGTTAACAAGTTATGAAAGAAAAACGCTGACCAATGGTAAGCGAGCTCTACTGCGCCAGCAGAGCTCGTCCCTCATTGGCCACCGTTTTTCTTCAATATCTCGTTAACAAAGCCACGGCGAAAATTCTGGCAAAGGAAAAAGTTGCTCGAAATAGCCTAAGGAACCCCTTACAACCCCTATTTCCCACAAGCACCATAATTTTGTATAACTATGTATACCATCGCGCGGTATCCCATTTTCGAGGAACCGCTTCCTCGCGCGGCACGTTAACAGGCAGAGACCACGTTCGCGATCGGCCGTTAGGCGAAAGCTACAACAAGCCGAACACGCGGCGAAAACAGATTATGGTGTCGTCGCGGGATCGTGGCCAACTGCTTTGCATCTTCGATCCGACGTAAACTGAAAATTGGAAAGCCGCGACGCGACGCGACGGTGCTCGGTTCGGCTCGACTTGGCGTCGAGTGGTACCGTCGCTCGGGGGGGCTAGCTGCTCCAGTCGTCGACGGTGTTCTCATTAATCGATTCGCGTCAAGTACGAAACAAAATTATCTGCCATCTTGGCTCCCATCGAAATTAATTAGTGAAGGACGCGCCGGTTCGCCCGCGCGTAATTCGGATCCTCGGGGGTTGAGCGGAGCGATGATGAATAGCGTTCCGTAGTTAATTAAAAATACCGTCACGCGTCGAATATCGATGATTCTCGCTCCGGTCGGGTAGAGCACCGTGGCCCGGACCGCCGCCGTCGCCTGCCTCGATCCCACCTTTTGCCATAGAAATGCGTGGGTACAGCGGCCACGGCGACGACGTAATGCCGTTGCCGGTCATAACACAGAAATGACTGACGTCACACCGAATGCCTCCGGGTCTCGTCCTTGCGCTCGTGGAACTGATCCAATAACACGCGTATTAACGTGACTCACGGGCACATCCGGCAGTGTCCGACATCGAGGAATTATCTCGACCAGTCTCCGGTAGTCTCGATCGGTTCTCAGTGCAATCTATGCTTATTTGCCGAGGCTTACTCAAACGGCTAACTTATACACATTGATATCGTTGGATCTATTAAGGAGATATCTGAATCACGGAGCATGCTTCTAATTTTTATTTCACCCAGAAACTATGAACATTCTGACATCGAGTTTTAAGGGCTCGTTGTAAGGGGGATATCTCGAGCTTTAATACGAGTGCAGGTTTATTGCTCAGTGATTATTTGTTAGGAAGTTATAACAGTTTAAATATCAGGGAAAAATGAAGAAAGCACCTTGCAGTTACAAGGTGCTTTTACAATTTTAATATTAATATTAGTAACTAATATCAATAACTATATATTATATATATTAACAATATTAATAACTAATTTTATAATTAGTTATTGATATTGATATTGATTTTTTTTGTATAGAATTATCGATAACAAATGCCAAGTACTACGCCGAATAATGCATAATCTGCTATTGCATTTGTACATATATTATTATAATATACATATACATATACATGCATATATGTAGATGCAACAACATCTCCGCCGAAAGCAAACAAAACAGCGCCAATATTTCTTGTTGAAAATTGAAACGCGATCCCCTATGCGGCGTGTAAAGCTCGCAGCAGATTACACGTGTGCACGGCGTTAATTTATACAAATGCAATATTTAGACAGACTACAGAGCTCGATCCATCCAGAGCAAACAATGATGTTCGATGCAGGCGAAGGTGTTCCGACTCCGCTGCTCGTTATTGCGAGTTGCAGCTGAGGAGATTGGGTCCATTAAACTGGGTCTACGGGTTAAAATTCAACCGTAGGCCCTTTCATTAACCCTTTCGCTACGAGCGCCGGATATATCCGACATCCATACGATTACATTCATGGACGAGTGTCGGATATATCCGACGTCAATGCGATGATTAGTCTAAATAACAGAATTTTATATCTCTTAATATTAAAGCTAGAAGCAACACATTTTGTTTAGAAAAATATTGTTTTATTAATATAAAATTCTCTCATGGCTAGTTCTCCTTTATACGAACATTTTCCTAGGCTTTAAATAATAATCAAAATCCGAGCCTACCACTCCCAAATGATCAATATTCGGACCAAAAATTATTAACATTTAAAAGGCCACATCTGGAAACAATTACTAAAAGATCGACGATTTCCGGCGATCAGTCAGAAACTAGCCGGGGCTCCCCTCTCATAGACACAAATTCGTTTAAGTCCATCGACGCGACATCATCTAAATTTGTCACGCTCGGAACGCCTTGAAAGTAACAAAATTGGCCGCGGTTCAATCACCGCTACTCATCATCGATTTCCGCACGCGGTGATAACGCGGCCGAACTACGAGAGAGAGAGAGAGAGAGAGAGAGAGAGAGAGAGAGAGAGATGGGGTTGGGGAGGGCTGTCCCTTGTCAATTTTTATAATGAAACGGCACTTCATTGGACGGAACGTGGTCATGTTAGGGTATCCCAGGCCGACCATCAATTTCCCTCTTCTATGATCTCGTCGGAGGGCGAAGATTAATGTCGACTTTCGCGGTTTTTTTTCGCCGGTCGCCGGACCGACCCGATCGGGCGCCCCCGTTGCCTTCTCTCTCTCCCGCCCCTTTCTCGCTCTTTTTTCGCTCTATCTGTCTCTCTCTATTTTTTCTCTCGCACTAATTTTTGTCTCTCTTGCTCTCTCTCTCGCTCTCTCGCTCTATTTTTTGGCTCGCTCTCTCTCTCGCTCTATTCTCTCTCTCTCTATTTTCTCGCTCTCTCTCTCGCTCTATTTTTTGTCTCTCCCTCTCTCTCGCTCTCTCTGCCTCTCGCTCTCTTTGTTTCTCGCTCTCTCTGTCTCTCGCTCTCTCTCAGTCTCTCAGTCTCTCTCTCGCTCTTTCGCTCTCTCTCTCGCTCTTTCGCTCTCTCTATCTCTCTATTTTCTCTCCATATATCTCTCTATTTTTCTCTCTCTCTCTCTCTATCGCTCTATTTTTTGTCTCTCCCTCTCTCTCGCTCTCTCTCTGTCTCTCAGTCTCTCTGTCTCTCTCTCTCTCTATCTCTCTATCTTTCCCCTCGCTCTCTCGGTCTCTCTTTCCCGCTGTCGTTTTTTGCCTCCCTCATTCTTTCGCCCACCAACCCTCCGCTCATACGGCCCACGGAACGATTAGATGCGCGCCTTGATTGAAGTTCGGTGTAAGTGGATCGATCGGCCGCCGGTTTAACGTTTCAGGCGACCGACCGGCCGCACCTGTTTCCGCGAAACCGATCGCCGAGCTTCGTTCTTTTAGTTGCCGAGCCCCCGGAACTAGTTCGAAGTTAACTTCAGAATGAAAGCTGCTTACAATTGTACGCCGACTTTCGAATTAGCCGCTCGCCCCCCCCCCCCTCCTCTCTCTTTAACTGCGCCGTCGTTATTCGGAATGCAATCGAAAATATTTTGAAATGTTTCATACTTTATTATTTTATAATGCGACTTAGTTAAAGTTTAATCAAAGTCGTTAAATATTACATAGCAAATGCGAACTTTAATGTAAGAAACTATGCTTCCAAGTTTACATTCAATTGTTTAGTTACGCTGAGTCAAGTTAATGTTAGTTTATATTATATTTAATTAATTCTGAGAATATTTAATTTTACACCTTCGCTCAGTTTACATATCGTTCCTAAATATATTGTTCCCAATAATTAAACTGTACTTTATGCACGATCTCGTGTTACACAAAAATATCTGTCCTTAATAAATTACGCCATCGATTGCAACATAAAAATTAATTTATATACACCGTCCAATAGAAGATAATAGTCTGTCAAATATAAAAATTAGAAAACGCGAGAATTCCGGCGATTAGAATCTCTCCTCCGTTGCTATAAAAATAAATGAAACCGTGTAAAATACAAATGGAGGAATTCCACGTCGTGGCTCTCTATAAACGTCCATGATCACGTCTGTTCACGGTCTCGGCGAATATTCGCGGCCCGTCGGGAGGTTCCATCATCGTCGCGAATCGGGAAATATAGATTTGCATACCGTCGCTCTTTGACACGGTTACCGGAACGACGGGGATTCGGAATTCGATGTTAATTAATGAGAAGTAACGTTAATTATCGCGACGATCGTGGTAGTCGGCAAGGACGCGCGCGCGCGCGCGCGCGCTCGGCCGGCCGGCCGGCTGTTCCTCTGCGTTCATGCTCCGCCGAGCTTGACCTTCTTCATTGGAATTGCAAAGGAATAAGCGCAGGATATTTTAATATATTCCATTAATGAAATGGAACTAAAAGAACGTATCCGGGACCCGGGCGATCGAACCGAGCAGCACCAGGTGCTAGCCGGCGATAGCTTTATCGAGCTGGCTCGATCCCGAACTTAGCAGTTAACTGGAATTTGAAGTTATTGTTACGAACACGGTTCTCGATCTATGACCTGGAAACCGTGATTTTTCACTTATCCGGTCTGCATTTAATCTTAAATGTTCTCGCAATTCCTCACGCTTCATTACATTTATATTTTATACTATTTTATATCTTATATTATATATTCTTTTATATATTATCTTTTGTATTATTTTATATTTCATATTTTACATTATTTTATATTTTATATTTCAGTTTCTATATTCTATACTCTACACTCTCTAATTCTAAGAATAACTCTATATTCTATATTTTATATTCTATAATCTCTAGATTCTATATACAATAACCTCAATATTCTATATTTTATATTCTATAACCTCTATATTCTATATTCTATATTCCCTATATTCTATATTTTATATTCCACAGTCTCTATATTCTATAGTTTCTATATTCTATAGTCTTTATAACCTATAGTCTCCATATTATATAATCTCTATATTCTATATTCTATATTCTATATTCTATATTCTATATTCTATGTTCTATATTCTATATTCTATATTCTATATTCCACATTCCACATTCTACATTTCAAGAAATTCGAATCAACGTCTTATCACAAATGCGAAATAAAACTCTCGACACTCTCACTAAATCCTTTCAATACTTCTTCCACAATTATATACGATTCTTGAAACTTTTCATAGCACTTTGAATTTGCTTCCGCAACGAACAACGCCGCACTAAAAGTAACCCAGAAAAGTAATACCTTGTTCAGCTGCGTCAACTTGGCCGACGTTAAAAGTCATGTCGTACAACAAAACAGTTTAACTTCCGCGAGCGCGGCCGTAGAATCGAGCGCGCTCTCCCCGCGATAATTGGAGGAGAGGACACGGGGATTCATAATGAAAGCAGTAATAATTCTTGAAAGTCCCGTCGGGCGAATCGGCGGACGTAACCAGCGCGCGTTTTTTTACGAGACGAATTCGCGAAACGGTTTTCAGCCGTGATTTTACGCTCCCTCCCCGGTTTATTGAAACGACGACGTCGACAGACGTCGGGGAAATATTCCTCGGCACGATTGTCCTTTCGTGCTCCACTTTTGTCTTTTCCCCCTTTTAACTTCGCCGACGAGGCGAAGAAAATGACGGAGGAAGACGCGCGGGCGGGGCCGTTGCATTCGGGAACGCTTGAAACATTGGCAAGAACGATCCCCTCCCCGCGGGAGATGGTGCACCGACTGTAGTTAGGAAGATTAGTTTACTGGCGGCGACGTCGAACAGACGAAAATTACAACTTCAAAGACGGCGAGAGCTTTTGTTTGGCACTTTTATGGGCGAACTTTTATTGAGAGAAATATTGTAAAAAATATTGTGAAAATTGCGAGAATATGTTTCGTTCTGGTGATAATTGTTTTAGTGAGAATTATTTTATAAATGACGACTGATAACTTAAATATTCACACAGTGATCTTGAAAAGGCATTAAGCAAGCATTTAATACAGTTTTTTATTTAATTAAAAAAAATTTGGTGAATATACTTATATGGCATCAATTACTTCTTCAATATTGTAACTTTTAATAAAACTAAATAATTAGTGTAAAAATTGTTCTATTCCGTCGTCATAAAATTTAATTGAAAACATAGCGATCTCCCCATTCGATTAGCTAAATATCAAAACTGAAAAATGAAATTATGTGACACCAATTAATTGTTCAATATTTCTATAATCTACAAATCCTACTATGATTATAAAAATGTAAGAAATGATTGTTAAAATTAATTTTTAAATCTCACGATACCACAGTGTATATTAAAAACTTGACATCAGGTGCATTTCTGTGAATATAGCAAATTCGATGTCTTCGCAATTTCGACGTGTTTTCTCGTATTCCATCGGTAATTTAGCAGAAATCTCGGCGACTGTCAACTTCCAAGATGGACGATCCCGTCCTTATCAGCCGTGTTTATCGTCGTAAAAGACGCCTGGCAAAACGTAATTTCGTTCGTCGAACACCGAGAGGAACACTAAACGCGCGCGCGCGCGTTATTTCTCCGCGACGAAATTGTTCCGCGACATACGAAAGTCGTGGAAGAAAAAAAAATGAGAAATCATTGTAGGCAGCTGCTCTCAGGTAGATATTATGCGGTTGGTGTTTCTCTGTGATATTTACTGTCCTACGGGAGGAACGGAATAATGTTTGCAACGGGCCGCGCGGCGAGCCAGCGTCTGGCAACTGTAAATAAATAGTAGCTGATCCGGCCGCGGTTTTCCCTTGGAGCCACGGTTCTTTAAATTGTTTCACACACACACAGACGGACACACGGATTGGTCCGGAGGGTGGATCAACAGCGTCGTTACGCGAGAGAAAACAATCCTTGGAAATGCTGGATAACGTATAAAGCGCATCCAATAATTTTCCAGGAGCATTGTATTGAATAATTTAATTGGAAATTACGATCACGGTTTGTTGCACTTTGTACAGCATAGTTTATAGTACGAACGTTGCATGGAATTTAACTTCTCCTTGATCTTGTTAATAATAAGACGTTTCACCATTTTTTTTTTAATTAAAGAAATTTTTTATTTATATATGCTTGGGAGAGTTGCTGTTGCAATATTAATTTTGGTTTAAGTGAAGTTAAAGTAAAATTTAGTTGATACATGCTTGGGAGAGTTGCTATTGCAATATTAATTTTGTTTATTGTACAGCGAAGATATTTAAAAATTTCTTCTTTAATTAAAGCAGATTTTAATTGATATATGCTTGAAAGAGTTGCTGTTGCAATATTAATTTTGGTTAAAGTGAAGAGGTTTCAAGATTTCGTCTCAAATTGAGTCATTTTTTAACTGGTATATACTTGAAGAAGCTGCTTCTGCGATATTAAATTTGTTAAAAGTGAAGACGTTTAAAAATGATCTTTTTAAATTATTTTCTCACTAGTATATGATTAGAAAAATTGCTTCTATAACATTAATCTTATCAAAAACTATATCCCTAAATTAAATAATTTTTTAACCACAACATACTTGGTAAATTTCCTTCTATAACATTAATCTCATTAAAAGTATATTCTCAAATTAAATCACATTTCAACTACAATATACTAAGTAAATTACTATCTGACATTAATCTTCCTAAAACCAAAGACAAACATCTCCTGTTAAATTAAATAATTTTCCACCTAAAATACGCTCATAAAACCTATTTCCACAGCATCAATCATTAAAAATAAATTCCCTACAAAAACGTTTTCCTATACAAAATCCTTTTTAAAATAAAAATATGTTTGGTAGCTTTCGTGACACTAAAACTGCGTGAACGTGTACACATACACACTCTTAGACACAGTAGTCACAGAATATACGAACGCAATCAGCTGATTTTCTGCGAGCAGAAATTTCGTTGAATCCCGAAAAAGAATCACACGTAGACCGCTTTTGCTTCTCGAATGGAAATCGCTCGATCGAACATTCGTTTGACTCGCTTCGTATATGTATATTGTATATTATATGCCGACGGCCGGGCGGCCGGCCGACCAAAAAAAAAACGAGGAAATCCTGCCATATTGTGCGTCACTTATTAGTTTTTTCGAAAAATGAATATCGCCCGGCAATATTCCGCGGACGGTCTTTCCAATATTTTTAATAAAACGCACAGCGGAATTTCATTACGATCCTTTGTCACGTCGCTGATGACGGCGGGGGAGGTGGGGGACGGGAATAAATTGTAAAATACGGCAGCGTTTGATGAAATTTTTTCACGTGTCGTTAACGAACGATCGAATTCATGAGAGATTGATGAGGTACGACGCGCGCGCGCGCGCGCGGAAGATCGTCGACGATGCCATCGAGAACACGTAGCTAGGATTGTTACAGTCAGTCCCATAAGTGTTCGCACTCTCGTTGCTTGTAAGAGAAATCTGCTGAAATCAAGAGATGCATTTTTACAATAAACTTGTCCCATAAGTTTCGTCCCTTTTTTCGATGCAAAACGAATACACGATATTTGTTGTTCAAGGTGGATTTATTATGTTATATAGGAACCGTTCTGTTCTATAATCTTCTTCCATCTCACAGGAAGCCTCGTTATGCCCTCTTTCCAAAATTGTTGTTATTTGCAAAATATTCATCCAGGTGCGGTTTTATTTCGCTTATTAGGTTAGGTTAATCCTGGATAGGCGCGAATTACAAACTAATATTCTAACATAGATAACTTCCTATCTAAAGCTATGATATATAATGGGATATCTCGCGTGCCCCTTCAGCAGCGAAGACGTTCCCTTCGGGAAAGATTTTTCAATATCGTCCCGCCTGTCCCCGGTACGAATGCCGTCGCGATTTCTCAAAAGAAACGGAGACGTGGAGCGACGTATCGCACCCTTCTGTTTCCCAGCAATATATCTCAATATGCAATTTCCTGCAAAACCTTGTCTGCTTATCCTGGGATTACCCACGCGGGGGTCTGGTTTCAGGAGTACTCGCGCGGGGATATGGTATAGTCCCTTGCTCAAAATTTCGTATATTTTAACAGTATTTCTGACGGTGCTGTTGGCAGACACTTTCTTGTTATATCTGTTTAACAGTGTTTTTGCTAAAGGATATATCTGAGGGATGTATTTTAATAATTTTTAAGAAATTGCTATCTACGATTTGGTGTTTTTTTATGTAATTATTTTGCGAATTTTTTGTGAAGTCAATATGAAATTAAATTTGGTAAATTGTATAATAGTAATTATTATATTATATAATAGTATTTATGGAGTCAATATGAAATGAAATTTGGTAAATTGTATAATAGTAATTATTGGTGAAAATAGCAATGATGGAAAATATTAGGTTAGCAATATTATAGATATTGCTATATGGTTAGTAATATTATAGATGGTGCTATTAGATTAGTAACATTATATATATATTACTATTTGTCCTTTTAAACGCACGTGTAGATGATATATTTATAACACTATTTTGTAAAATGTATTTTGTGAATAAGAATTTACGTGACAATTACATTGGTACAAGATACTTAAATTTACCATTCTTATTAAAAAATAATAGCAGTAATATACGCGTTACTATAGTTGATATTATTAATATTAATTATTTGTTACTAATAACTTACATCACGAGTCGGACTCGTCAAATTACGGCAAAGGGTTAATAGAAACGATTGGCAGCCAGATTTATCAAATCGTACGCGAAACGTTCGTCGCGAGTCCGACTCGTCATTATAGTGCAAGAGGTTAAGTATGACGCAGCCGACAGCGAAGCGTTTAAACAAGCTCTCGGGGTGGTCCGCCATCGGGGGCCCAGCGATCTCCGGAGTAGAATCTTGCCGAGTGCGTCTAATTGCTTTTCCAAGTTGCCTCGAACCAGCTCCCATCCACCAAAACACGTGTGAAACTCGATGGAACCAGTCGCCGCCGTCGCCGCGCGTTTCTAGCCCCATTTCAATATCCACCTAACCGGCATCCGGCGCTGCATCGGCTCGACTGGTACAACTCTATTGAATTTTCAGCGCCATTCACAACTCTCTTACGACGTGTCTTCCGGTCTTAGCGCATAATTTTCCCTGACAGCCGCGCGCCGTTGCCGCTCGCTCACGCGCTCCGTGTAAAACACGGGAACCGCCTCGGAATCTTGTTTTAACCCGCGCGAACTCCTCCGGCGACTGCTCGCTCGTTTTCCGCTCGCCGATGATGGGAAATTTCCTATTTCGTATTGTAACTTGTTAATCAGATGGTTTATTCAACTCTGAATATGTTAATATTTCAATATGTTAATTTTTTAGTATGTTTAAGAAATTACTGTTTTATTTTTTAATTTATGCTTGTCTTTCAATTTTGTAACTATTCGGTTCTGTACAGTTTTTTTCTAAGACTTTCGCAAGCTAAATATATATATATATATATCATATATTTTTGTTTATTATCGTATTTTTCATACATATTGAAAATTAATTCTGACCATGATTAAAAGAATTTTATTTACAAATTTCCGATGATCACGTTTACACAATCTTTTAATTACTAAATAAACAATAATTTAGTATCCTATAATTATTCTAATTAAACATATATAATTTTGTAAAATGTAATATATATATATATATATATATATATATATATATATATATATAAACTTTAATATAATAAACTCTCGAATATCTCGAATACAATATTTAATAAAATAAAAAACAAATTCGACAACGAAACGCGATTTGCAGCAACGTCGAATAAATCCGCAATATTAAACGACGACATCTCGTACCAAGTAAAATCGTCCCGGTTCCCTCGAACGCGTCACAGTAACGTTCCCAATCGATGAAATTACACGAGCATCGCTCAAAATGTTCGTGAGAAGGCTTCGCCTCATCGCGATCGCTAATTACTTTCTTTCCAATCTCGTCCGTGCCATCTGGGTTTCAATTACTGTTGACTGGTTTTGCCAGGGATTCCCCGTGGAAGGCTCGCGCCGCCTCCGTTAGGCGGACGCCGCGTTTTCTTCGCGCGCTCAAAGCGCCCGAACGTGGGCGGTTCGTTAAAGCCATTTCTTCGCCAAGAGAATTTATTTAGGTGTCGCAGGCAATCTTTCCTCGATCGGGCCGCAGCTGTGCTTCGAGCAACTGGATGCAGACGATACCGTGTCGTCTGATAAACTAATTTTTTAGAGGACCGGCTGACCCGGTTCGCTCAAACCGCGCCGCATTTATTCAAGTAGAGAAAAGGATCTATTCGATTACCGGCGCGGCGCTGCGATACGAGGGCTCGGATCCGGCCGTGCTCGCGTTGCGCTCTTTGGAGTAATTACCGGCGCCGGGCGGCGGAACCTTTATGCAAAGCCCGGTTCTTCGAGATTACGTTTGGTAATTATATTCGTTGCGTGCGGCAACAAAATTCCCGCGGTAACAAATGAAACCGGAGCCCTTTGTAAATTACGAATTTTTTAACTGTTCCACTGGTGAGAGTATAGGATATTATTCCCATCTCGTCTTTGTAAAAATCGTCGGAAAATTGTTAAATATAAGGGGTATTATGGAGAGAATTATACGGATTTAATTATACATTTGACAAGTTGCAAATATTGCAAATGCGATAGTATTACTGCCACTATAATTACTAAAAAATTGCTAGAGCGTTTTCCAAAGCTGTTACAGTTTTTATTTATTTAGCTCATAATAAATTCTCGCGGTAATAAATGAAACGGGAGCCTTTTATAAATTACGAATTTTTTAAATGTTCCACTGGTGAAACTATAGGATATTATATTCTTCCTCGTCTCTTTAAAAATCGTCGAAAAAATTGTTAAATATTAAGAGTATTATCCTAGAAAATAAATGTAAAAAATTATAAAGACACTTTTTAACTTCTGAAATTTTAAAACAAAAAGGTACATAACCTTGTCAATTGAAAGACTGAATTTATTCAGACATCTCGCTGTTTCTATCACATATTATATTCACATTTCTATTGCGTATCCCAAAAAATAATTTAAAAAATTATAAAGGCACTTTTTAACTTCTACAATCTTAGAACAAAAGATACAGAACCGGTCGACAGATTAGCATAAGCTCGCGCAGCAATTCGTTCTAATAGCATCAAATTGGCCTAATCGCGCGGAAAAAGCATCTTCGTAGCGGATAGCTCCGATATCGGAGGACAATCGAGGCTTCTCTTCCTGTGTCGTGTTTTTCGGAAGAACAATTTTCGCGAAGGCGAGATGCTAACGACGCGCGACCGTGATTACAGTTCGCCGAGGAATAATCATCGAATCGCCACGGTAGTAGAACAGTTCCCAATCGTTTCGAAAGGTCGCGCGTCTCCCGGTCGTTTCGCAACTTTTCCCGTCGCTTTTGTCCGTGATCTATTAGAAGCCGCGGCACACGCTGAAATTGTTTGTTCCCCGGGAAACTCGCTCTCGCCCACGCGGACGCGGCCCCGGGACTCCTCCGGCCGCCTTTCCGGTTAAGTCGCTTAAGACTTGCTCGACATGATTCCACGCGACGACGTACTCTCCGCCGCTGTCCAACTTTCCCCGATATCTTTTAATTCGTCCCACGCTCCGCCTTAGATCCTAACTTCGGACCTCCCTCTTTCCCTCTCTCCCTCTCTCTCCTTCTCCCACCCTCTCTCACTCTGTCTCTCACGACAGGAACTTCGCTAAATTAATCGGATTTATTCAGCCGCGTCCCGGCGACCGCTTCATCCGCGGATAAAGCTCGACTCGACTTACAACCATATCTTCCGCTTCATTTCATTTAATAACACTCCGTACAAGTTCTAATTATAATTGTTTCCGCTCTGATTCGACTTAAACTTGTCCCGAGGACCTCCTTCCGCTTCTCTCTCCGCCCCCCCCCCCCCCGCTCCTTTCGCAAAAGTCACCGGACTTTTCCTTTCTTGCCGCGCCGCCACGGCAATTAGCTTAATCTCGCTACTAGAGGAAGTTTACGCAAACACTTCTGCGAGCACAGCGATTCGAAAAGATCGGGCGCAGTTCGGGTTTCTTTGCTTGTCTTTCTCTTCGCCGTTTGCTCGCGTTTTCGTTTCGTTGAGATTGCCAGCGAGTGATTTTGTTTTGGCAACCCTTTGAGCTCGAAGCTGTTTCAAGCTGAAAACTGAGACGTTTTTTGGGATGGAATATTTTTTGTTTGTAACATTGTTGTGTACTTATGAAATTGAGATTGTTTGTTCGTGATGTGATAGTTTTAACAATTGTTTAAATATGGAGTTTTTTAACAGAATTTTATTGTTAGAGAATTATTGTTTTGCTGGGATTGAGTTGTTTTTCGACGATCTTTTGATTTTTAAATATTCTCTAACTCGTTGAAACGATATCCAATTAGGGACGATTTTAAGCCGTCTTCAAGACATTTCAAAGACATTTTAAAGACCTTCATTTTAAAGCGTGAGACGTTCAGACCTAAAATGAACGTAAAATGGACGTCTTTAAGACGTTCAATGCCCATTAGGTACTGGTCAATGTTACTAAAAATTAAATCTGCCACTGTAATTAACCCTTTACGCTCTCATGAAGACTTTGGAGGCACCACTAAGATTATTATTTATTACCCAAGTTTTTATTCCAAAAATTGTTAAAAGTGCTATATAATTCACAAGACTCAATTTCATGCACATAAAATGCACTTTGTCATATAAAATCGAAATATTGTAAGTCAGAAAAATGATCTTAAATTTACAATTGCAATAGCTTCGAGTGTAAAGGGTTAAGTAACTATCCAAATATCAACGTCACCTTGCTTAACCCAAGTAAAAAAAGATTTCCTATATTTAAATTTTATTTTCAATTTTAAACCACTTTGCTACATCTCACATATATCTCTATTATAAAATATATATCTTAACATTAAAATAGTCTGAATAAACATCACTTTATCCTTCTAATCTTCCACATAATATTACACTGCTCATTCAACAAAAAATTCCAAGTAGCATAAAATTTACATACACGCTTAATATAACCTCAAAAGAGTTACCATCCTCCTTCAAATGTTACTAAAACAGCAATAAACCCTCTTCCAAAGCGTCTACCATCAACAACGCCGAGCGGAAACGCCGCGTCATTCCAGCAGGCAGTAACTCGGCGCATCACCGGCGCGGCGATCTTCGTTCTCATTTGTCGAGCCCGGCATATCGACGCGGCGTTGATCCCGGAGCAATTCATCCGGCGTGTTTTCGCCGTCGTTTATGACGTGGAACGATTGTCCGGGACCCGGTCTGTGGATAAAAGGATTGAACTCGATGGTGATGAATCGTTGCGTGCCTAAACCGGGTCCGTGTTACAATCGTCGGCGAGCATAGAGCCTCGATGACTCCGGAGACGGCAGAAAGGGTTCCAGGGCCAGGTAAACTCATTGGAAAGTCATGAGAACGGGATTCGAGGTAGCGCGACAAAGTCGCGCGAAGGCGAATCGAAGGCGAATCGGGTCTCGGCCGGATCGAGTTTGGCCCTCGAGTTTATCGAAGGGATCGGTCTAACATGGTCCGGGGCTAATCAGAACAAGTTCCGGAAGTATGGACACGGCTCTCTTTGGTCCCGAAGTGTAAGCTCGTCCCCGGATGAATCGGGGCGGACACCGGGGGACAAACCGGTCGTTCGTCGAACGGGGGCCTTCGAGGCGTGTCCGGTCGAGTCAACGAGGGTCTAAGTCGATTGAGGGCATTTAGATAAGTTGTGCCCGGACTCTGTGGGCTATCTTCTTCCCTGATACATAAACATAAGACTTAGACTCGGAACTCGCCGGGACATCGACGGGACAATTTATTGCACGACGACGGGACCATTACTTAAGCCAAGTGGTTGCGTATGTTGCATTTAATTGGCGGTATATCTGGTCACGACCCCTGATTCCATCGGCATAGAGAGAGAGAGAGAGAGAGAATTTTCTCGGAGGACGGAATTACGGAGAGCGCCACGCGAATTGGTCGACACGTGCACGAGTTCGTAAATCTGGGGCGAAATGCGAGCTCGGCAGAGATATTTGATTTTCCTATTTTTAATCTTCTTTTTAAGGCTTCGGAATTCCGAATTATTTTCCAATTTTGTTGGGAAAATGAAATTTGAACTGTTTTATGTGATCTAGTTGAAATTTGTTTTAAAGGATGGTTTTTTGACTGTTAGTTATTTTTAAAAATTGTCTAATTATATTGTTAATGATATTATAATTATGTAATTATTATTATAATGTTATGTTATCATCTCTGTCTGTTAGTTATTCTTAATAAGCCTTGGGTTTATTTTATGCGATACGGTCAGCAAGGTAATTGTCTAATTATAATATTAATAATATTATAATATTATAATAATAATTATATAATTATAATATCACTGTTATCATCTTTGTCTGTTAATTATTCTTAATAATCTTTGCGTTCATTTTCAGTGTTCCGGTAGCAAGATAATTGTCTAATTATAATATTAATAATATTATACTATTGTAATAATAATTGTATAATTATAATATTACTGTTATCAAAGTCTCTATTTAATTCGCGCCTTTCAGTAGTGCAACCAACCACTTTCACCTCAATACCGAATAATAAATTATACATTTTCATGGTAAAAAGCCGATTCATAAACCACAGTCGCTAAAAAGTATTAATAAATTAATACTAATTATTTCCATCGCGAGTCAAACTTCATCAAAGTGTTCGCAATTAAATCGCCGTAATTCGAACCGTTCTAATCTACAGCGTCTGACTATGTCTCGATATTTCTACTGAATTCAAGTACCACTTGTTGTTCCACGTACCTTAAAGTAGAAAGGAACTACATATGGTAACACCGAAGTGGCATAGGGACGGCCTATAATCAGACGAATGCGAACTGGGGACCGCTCTCCATGGTCGGGGCGAGTAGAATACGAATCGTTTATGATCAGACAAGGGGCACGGCGGAATCGACTACGGCGAACGAAGTAGAGCAGCAGGGTGAGCTTAGAATCGACGGACAAAGTAGTATAGGGGCGACCGTCGTTGAATTCAGCCGAGTGAAAATTGGGAATTCTATTGTCGGGCCAAGTAGAACGGCTATGATTATTAATCGGGCGATTCGTGCGGGACTTAACCCTTTTTGCACTCGAAGCCATTTGAACTCTAAATCTAAAATAATTTTTCCAACTTATAATATAACATTTGACGCGGAAAAAGATATTTTATATATACGAAATTGATTCTTGTGATTCATACTAACAGTATTACAGTCAACAATTTTTGATATCTAAACTTTGTTGGTATAAAAATTATTTTGGAACGCGATAGAATAATTTTAGAGTGGAAGAATAATTTTCGTATTATAGAATAATTTTAATCGGGCAATTCGTGCGAGAATTAAAAAACGAGTATGTGACGTAGGACAAGAAATAGGATCGGGTGAATATTATGGTGTCCCATAAGTTCTTCCAGCGCTACGCTATAATATATTATACTCGATAAAAATCTGTGACACAGTAATTTTGAATAAAATTGTTAAACCTCGAATTAGAATTATCCCCCAACTTCCTTACTAATCTGAAAATTTAATCGACAACTTTCTGTACTCAATTTTAATTTTGACCAATTTAAAAATACCATTTAATCAAGATGGTATATGTCTATTTTATACTAGTATTGTACTTAATAATTTTCCTAAAAGGACCAAAAAATTTTTGTCTTTTTTATTCTCTTTATCTACCTTCATTTCTATACTTTGATAACAAAAGTATACACAAAAATATAATTATAATATATAGAAATATTAATATCGACTTAAAGTTCGACGTAGAAGGATTTAATAATATTCATATCTAGCAAATCTTGCATAAAATCTTCACCACGAGTTTGACTTGTTATAACAGTGAAAATGATTAAGATTATCTTTGATACAATAAATCAACCTTAAACAACAAACATCGTCTCCTAATTTCGCGTTAAAAATCGAAGAAACTTTATGACACTCTATTACGACGAATAGAAGAGCGAACGCAATAGAACGCGTTGTAATTCGACAGGTGAAGCCGGGACGTGCCGCGGTCGGGGAGAACGGTGTAAGAGCACTTAATAACTAAGCAAGTAGAATTGGAATGGCTTGCGGTTCGATAAGTAGAATGCGGATGATTTGTGGTAGCTCGAGTGAAATACGGGCGAAGTTTGTCAGCCAGGTGAAACGTCACCAGGGACCGTAATCCGATCACATTCGGCATTGTTCGGTTATTAAATTTATCGAACGAGCACGCGATCGGGTAGAACGCTGAATCGAACGCGATTAAAAAGACAAAAGATCGAATATTTCTCGAGGCAAGCGGGACCAATAAATAATAATAATAACTGTAAAAATTACGAAATTAATTTCAGTCGTATCTTTCGTTTTCGAGGTAAGCGGCGTCGATAAATAATAATAAAAATTACGAGATGAATTTCAGGTATGCGAGAAGGTAAGGAGGTAATCGAGAAATAATACTAAATAATAATAATAACTGTAAAAGTTAGGAGATGAATTTCAGGTAAGCGAAAAATAATACTAAATAATAATAATTGTAAAAAATAACGAGACGAATTTCAGATAAGCGAGAAGGTAAGGAGATAAACGACAAATAATAGTAAATAATAGTAACTGTAAAAATTGGGAGATGAATTTCAGGTAAGCGAGAAGGTAATGAGGTAAACGACAAATAATACTAAATAATAATAACTGTAAAAATTACGAAATTAATTTCAGCGGTCGTATCGTTCGTTTTCGACGTAAGCGGCGTCGATAAGCAATAATAAAAATTACGAGATGAATTTCGACGGTCGTTATTCGTTCTCAAGGCAAGCGAGAAATAATACTAATTAATAATAGTAATAAAAATCATGGAAACGGAAGGCAGCGTTACGAGACGCGTTCATCAGCTGCGAATCATCCCCCCTCGAATGAAATTTACACATACACGTCGTTATCCCGAAGGAGATTAATCTGCCGGTGTCCCACAAATTCCGGGCTCGCGCATCCATAATGTATCCGGGGGGGAGGGAGGGTTGCAAGAGATCTACTTCTTCCACCCGCGAACAAACGGATGGTTGATAAATGATCGGCGGAACATCGGCCCCCTTACAGCGCGCGTCATATCTCAATGCATTCACGGCGACCTAAATACTTTCGGCGACTGGTGGAAATTCGTGAAAAATATTTCCGGGTGCCGGCCAGACCATCGAGACCACTGGCAAAGAAAATATTCAGAGTAACATTCAACGGTGGAATTCGAAATGGTGGAAGCCACGGAGAGAATGCATTTTCTTTGCGACAATTTTTACGCGAGGAATAAATAACGCTCGCGGTCGTGCGGCGGTTTTACAACAAGTCCGACGACGACTTAGGATAAAAGGGATTCGGGTCGATCGTCGCTGCGTGCGCGGATCTAGGCACTGCCACTCGACGGCCGGATTTAGGCGAATTGAAGCGACTCGGATTTACGACGATCGCATTCCTCGCGATTTTGCGGCGCTGTTGCTTTGGGCAACGGTCAATCCTTTAGCTCGATCGACTGGTTGGAAATGTTATAAAGTTTTTAGAATACTTGTGAAAGCAACAAGAATGTATATAATGTTGGTAGTAATTGTTTTTAACAGAAATTAATTTTTATATCGTATATTTACTGTAATCAATTTCATGGTAATTTCGAGTTAATTCCAAGTTACTTTTAAGGGAAATTATTTTATTTACGCACATGTATAATTAAATAACAATTATGTTATCTCAAATATAATTAAATAACACACTCTTCATACTAAAAATAGTTATTAAAAATTCAACGAAAGTGTTTTAAACAAATATCAACCTGTCACAAAGGTTAATATCAATTTACTCTGCGATAAAGCACATCGATAAATTTTGCATTCGCTTAGAAAACATTTTATAATTTACCTTTGACAAGTTTTCAGAAATCGACGTTTACCATACTTAAACAGAAAGAATCAAAGAATATTTTAGTATTTTTATCACTAATTAATAACCTAAAATAAAAATTATATAAATAAACAAAGTGCAACATATATGAACCTACCCCACAGAGGGTTAAAATTCTCAAAATTCTTTAAAAAATTCAGATCAACGTAAAACAGCCGCCAACCTCGAATTCCGCGTGCCGGACAAGTTCACAAATCACTTCGCTGCAGAAACGTCGCGCCGCGCGCGCGCGCGCACCGGTTGCACGAAGAGACAAAGTTCCCTGTCTCTTCGGCAGATTCGAAGTTCTCGCGTGGCGCCGCGGAATCGAGCGAAGTTTCACCGAGCGTCGACGAAGTTTCGAGCGGAGACCGTCTGGTCCCCAGCCCGGCTCGAAAGAACCGGAAACGGGCTTCCCTTATTGTGCCAGCCTGTTCGGCGTATGGTTGATTGCAACGGCGAACCCGGCCGTGTAACGCGACGAGAGTTAATTTCGTGGTGGCAAAACTGTCGTGCCAGTAATTTCTTGCTCTTCTGGTTCCGCGGCGGTATCCGATGCTTGAGCGACGAGGAAACTTTCCGGCAATCGGACACGTTTTACGAATGTTAACCTTCGGTTTGCCGGCGCTAACGCTTTGCGCTTCGTTTTGCCGACTCGCGCGCGCGGTTTCCATGCGGCGAGGCTCGCCAAAGGGTTGCAGTAAATCTTTGTGGCTGAGATCCGACGAGGATGAAACTGATGCTTGTTGCGGAGTTTTCAGCGAGTTTGATGCTTTGTAAATGGTAATTTGGTATGAATTGTTGGGATGAAGAGTTACTGTGAGCTCTGATATTGTTGTGTAATTTTTCAATTTTGGATAGCCTTCGTATGGAATAAATAAAATGGGAATAAAAACTGAAGTTTAACATGGAGCTATTGCGAGATTTAATCTGTTATTATATCATTAATATTAAATTAATTATATAAGATTTAATTTATTAGTGCATTTAGTTCATTAATGCGTTACTGTGAGCTCCAATATTATTATATAATTTTTAAATATTAAACAGCCTTCGCATAGAATAAATAAAATAGAAATAGAAACTGAAGTTTAACATTAAGTTACTATAAACTACCTAGAATTACTATTATAATAAATATTAATATAAATATTAAATCAACTACATAATATCTATTTTATCAATATTAACAAACAAACCAAGCTAACAATAAAATAAATAAAATACCTAAAGTAAATATCCCCTGACACCACAGAAACATAAAAATACATTAAATGACCTAATAACAACAATGATTCTCCAAAATCAGCGCAATTCTACAAAACACCATTGATCATCGTCCCATGAAACGTTCCCGGTTACTCGCGAAAATAATTTCGTAATTACCCGCGTCGATTGCTAAGCGATTGGTAATTTATAAACGATTGAATCCCCGAAATGAATCGATTTAGCGAAATCACAGTGGCGTACGCGATCGAGATGGAATTCCCGCGGGAAAGTGGACGCGTATCCGAATCGCGTAATTATCCGTTCGATTGATTTAAGATTAAACGTGAAAATTTAACGAGCCCGGGGTTCTCGCGAGCTCCGTTTCGCGACGAGGAGAACCGAGGACACGAGTGCATGACTAATCGTGGAAGGGACAACAGAGAGACAGAGAGAATGGAAGAGAGGGCGGCTGTTGATTAATGAAGACAACGAGAACAGGGTTTCTTTTCCGCGAGTAATTAGGCCGGGACCATTATTCGCTATTGTCGCGATCCAAATGAATTGTGATTCACGTCCCGTTGGATTTAACCCCTTGCATTATTACGTTTTTCAGAGCTCTACGCTGATTACCACTGTTTCGCGGTTAACCCCTTATAGTAGGACTTCTTTCACGGTGCGTTGATTAGCACCTGTTTCCCCTTTAAATAATGAATTAATAATTAATTTATTCAATTGTATAAAACATTATTATATTTTATATATTGTCATATATATTATATATTATTATATATTTATCATTATACATATTATATATTATTTTTATACTAGTATTTCATATAAAATATTAAATTACTAAAATAATAAGTTAATATTTAATTTATTATTTTACAGATAAATCCAAATTTCGTTTCAATTTAACCCCTTAGGCACGACGCGTCACTATAGTTTCGTCAATGTTTCGTGCTTTACTCAATTGTTTTATTAATTATTAAAGTAAACGATTGAAGTGAAAATACACGATGAAAATGTTCAATACACTAAGAAAAGAAAATTTACGTAATTAATACTATATATATATATAACTATACTAAAAAAATATATATTATGAGAAATTGTAATTTAGTTATGAAAAACTTTAATTAATGCCGCAAAATCCAGCCGTGCCTAAAAGGTTAATAGAAACGATTGATAACTATATATTAAACAATTGACAACTATATATTAAACAATTGACGACTATATATTAAGTAATTGACAATTATATATTAAACGATTGACAACTATATATTAATCGATTGGCAGCCATATTTATCGAATCGTGCTCTCGAAACGTTCGTCACGGGTCCAACTCGTTATTATAGCGCAAAGGGGTTAAGCGTCGCGTCGCCCGGCCTCGACGGCGGAACATTCGACGGATTTATTTTGCGGGGAAATGAGAGCTGCAATTCGCCCGGTCCGAGGATTTAGGAACAATTTACGTCCCCGGATGACTGGATGGAAACACCGTCTCCACGGCGCGGTGCGGTATGCACATGTGCTGGGGTAACTAGATCAATATTTCCTTCGGGCGACGGTTCCTGGCTACGAGTTGTTGCAATTTTCATTAACCCTTTTGCCTACAGACCGCATTACCGAGCAATTGACAATGAGCCACGGAATGCTACGAAGTCGCCTCTTGTTCTCCAAATTTTACTATATTTATTATATTTATTATATTTAGCAATACCAATTGGCTTTCTAAAATATAAAAGTTTATAATTATAATTTATTTTTCTTAAATATCATAGTCAACTCTTTGTTGATTAACAAAAGTGTCTTAGTAATATCACTTTACTTTCTAAAATATAAAATTTTGTAATTGCAATTTATTTAAAAAAAAAAAAATATGGAAGAATATGATATGATATTTATTATATTTATCGATATCACTTTCCTTACTAAAATACAAAAGTTTGCAATCATAATTTATTTTTTTAAATATTATTGTCAACTGTTTGTACCGTATTTATTTATGCTCCCCAATCGCGTTGAAATATGCAACAACGGCGCGAATGAAATAAATTATAGAAATTATTGTTGTACCGGCAACAACGAATCGTCGATGTCTATCGGGAATGATTTAACGGGCGGAGAAGGCGAGCGTCGTTTATTATGCGGAGCGCTGATTTTATATCGAATATTAAATATATAGATTATTCGCGTTTAATGTTACCACGTGGTCGACGTGCTATTCGACGACGAATAGTTGCATTAAATTTGCGCGGCGGCTGCATTACGTGATTGCAAACCAAACTACGTTGCGGCCGTGTTCGTCGCCGCTTCTTGCGGATGTGCATTGAACGCGCCCGGGGGGATTCGATAAATAAAGTGTTTGCTAACTTCGAATTGTGTCAAACGCGTGCGCCTAATGCATGGAGAATGTTTTATGCGAATGTATAAATTGGGGTAGGGTGTATAGGTTAGGGTAGGGTGTATAGTAATTGGCCTTTTAAGCGCGAGTGTTAGGTGGTAGGAAATAATTGTTTATTGTTATAACTGAATAATGAAAAATTACCGTTATTTGTTGTAGAAAGGTTTGAGAAGTAATACAATATTTATCATATTATAATATAATATAATGCAATTATATTATAAGATTCTCGTGACAAAATATAGCTTTATTTAGGTTAATAGATTAGGTTTACTTAACATTCTTTTCCAAACCAACTATTACATATTATTATAAATAATTAATTTCGTTATCTCAAACAACCTTATACAATCCCTAAAAAATTCCCAATATCAAAAACTATCCTAATTAATTAACTACGTCACCCTACGAACGCACGCTCCGCCGCATAGCTCGAATCTGTTATCGATCCCCCGCAGAAATTGCTTCGCAGATAACAGGCACGCTAAATGTTTTCGTCCGCGGACTTTTTATGGGACGATGTGGCTCGTAAAACTCCGCGTAGTTTTCGGTCGTTGCGGTTAATCCGCGAAGAATTTATCTACGACATCGTCGACGACGAACGTGGAAGTTAATACGAAAACGGGGGACCGCATTGCGTTCGCGAAATGCCCGAATTGTACCGGCACTAAATTTCTCGAACTGGGACGGGGGAGCGCGTGGAGGGGAGGGGGTGATCCCCGAACAGAAAGAGCGGAAAACTTAAAAGACAGTTTCTCCGTTTTATCACTCGCTCGTGGGAGCCATCGTTCGTGGGAGGGGCGGGGGGCGATAAAAGGGGGGACTTTCATCTTTAGCCTTTGACATCGGCGATGAAAAATGGAATTCCGTGGCCGCGGCGCGACGCCGACCCTCCTGCGACGCGCGACCGGGCTTTAACTAACTCGCTTCTTTTCGTCTCTGTTAATTTGACCGGCGTCGAGGGGGCCCGCCCTAGAATTATGTATCGCGCGGCCTTTGATTCGAGGCTTCTTACGTTCGCTTCGCGGCCTGCGATGTTAATTAACCGCGAATATTTCAATGAAGATACATTTTGCTGGGTGGGATTAATGGAGAGCGACTTTAGCTTGGTTCAATTTTGTTTTGTGTAGGGCTGGGTTTAATGTTGTAAATGTCTTTGTTTTAAATTAGTAAATATAAGAGAATAGAATGATATATATATATATAGTAAATATATTTGAGTAAATAATAAGAATAATAAAATAATATAAATACTGTAAATATAAGTAAGTGAATAATAAGATAATATAAGTGTAGTAAATGTAACTAAGTGAGAGTATATAAATTATAAAAACTATACACAAGTAAATATCAATCTATATAATATTAATATTATAATATTATACAATATTAACACTTTACCAACGCAAAAATCTAGCTTAACGTTAAATGTTAATTACTCGATTTATTTTATTATTCGTGAGAAATTAATAATTTGTAATATTTAGAAAATTATATAGTAATATTGAAGCCCGCGGTAATAAAATCTAACACGTTTATTTTCATAATTAAATTATTGGTTACCACGATAACTAATTTATAGGCTACCGGTCGATAAAGTGTTAATACAATGTTAATATTAATATCACACAAGCAAATATCAATTTGCATAATATTTTCAAGCTATTCAAACAGCGTGCAAAATATTTCTTGCACCTCCATAATTAAAGGAGACATTTAGCCAGTTTTATTGACGTGGACCATCCCATATATATTTTGTAAAATACGTCACGAAATATTTCGTCGAAAGGAATAATCGACGAATAAAAATCAATCGTGACGCGAGTCGAACGGAACACAATTCTCCGGTTAATGGACAGTGGAAGCGTGCCGACCCGGCGCGCACATTTTCGAGGTTGATATCGTTCGAAGCGAAATAGAAAAATTGCATGATCGATTTTGCAGCACTGAAACGGCGCGTCGCGAACGATGGGGATGCTATCGCGTCCCGAGCGAAGTCGTCGCATCCGCCGCGTTTTCCTTTGGTCAAAGGGGCAGGGCTCGCAATTTGCGTTAACCCCTTGACGTACCATTTCCTTCACAGTTCACCGCGATTAGGGAATTTTCAATTGGCACAATTTCTTAAAAAGGGACATTAATGTTTATACCAAGTATAATATTCACTCGAATGCTTAAATATTAATAACAAGGGATTCGAATCTCATTCCAATTTTAACCCTTTGCAGTCGAAGCCATTTTAGTTCTAAATCTAAAATAATTTTTCTGTCTTATAGTATTTTTATTTCGAGCGACGAAGTGTATTTTATATATTCCAAATTAATTCTCGTTATTCATACTAACTGTGCCATATTTAACAATATTTCCAAAATTAAACTTTGTTGCCATAAATATGATTTTAAAAGGTGTCAGAACAATTTCACTGGTGCCTCAGAGTCACCACTCGAGACCAAAGGGTTACTACATTCCGTGCCACTGGCGGTACACGCTTAAATAGCTATTCAATGCGTTAAAAAAATATTTCATTCAGAAGTTAGAATCCAGGAAATAATTTCCACCGAAAGAATAGATTCATAAGTCCGCTTAATAGTTGTATCGACAATAATTAATAAATAAACATAATATATTGATTTTTAAAGATCCAATTGACCAGAATGAAGAGTTGATTAAATACAGCTCGGCACGGAACGCGTTAAAGAACAGAATATATATTTAATTATTTGTTACTGTTAATATCCGTCGCGAGCACGGACTCGTCGAAGCAAGGGGTTAATTCGACCGAGTACGTCGCCGAGGCGGCAATCGACGCGGGCATATCTGAATATTGGCGGTAGGAATTCCCCCCGGGGGAGTAGGAGGGGAGGGGGGTGGGGGACGCGTGTGTCCCGTACGGAACATCAAATATCTTGCTGGCCAAGTGAACCCAACGCTTCGGGGGGGTGGCCCCGTTAATGGAATCCGCCGATGGTCAAACAATTTTCGGCGACGCGCGCGGAGCAGAGCGAACGAGCGAGCGCACGCGACCCTCTATCGCCGCGCACTTAATTTGCCGCTGTCCGACGATATAACCCCACGCGGTAGCAGAGAATACTCTCTCTCTCTCTCTCTATACCTTCGCGCGATACCCGTTGCGCCAGGCGCTCGCGCGATCTCCAAGAAATTTATTTGCTCGGTTACCTGCTATCAACGGCGCGCCGGAATCGCGACGCGTAACCTAGATTCAATAATTTAGTGGGTGTTTAGGGAACGCTGCACTCTTGCCGTCGCTGATTTAGTGTTGCATCAAGATGCTGCTGCCGCTGGGTGCTTCGGCTCCGGTAATAGAAATTCATGAGCATACCGCTTGTAATTTTCATTGACATTGGTTACGTGATTTACGGTACTTTCGTCGACAGTGATACGAGTTTAGAGGGAAATTATTTGAAATACTTGATTCGACGTTCGTGATGTTTCGGTGTTTTAACACGTTGACGCTGGCGCCGATATTCACGATTTTCTCTGTGAGTCGGCGCCCGAAATTTACGGAAATTAAATAATTATGTTAAGTTTATAATATTGAATTTCTATGTTTTTACTATTGAATTTCTATGTTTTTACTATTGAATATCTGTTTATAATGTTCAGATAAAATAACATAAACCTACTTTGTAGTATCTATTTTCTGAAAGGCAAGCAAAATAATCAAATGTACGCAGCTCACGGGTCTGACACGTATGACCCACCGGTGGGTCAAGCCGTCGTCAACGTTTTTAACACGTTCGCCGCCGTGTCGCTCATATGTGGGTGACGTTAATTTCTGACGAATTTTGATAATTTATTTTTATTGCTGTATTGAAATAGTTTTGAAAACATTGTTGACGCGCGCAAACTAATTACGACGTATTAGTAAAACTCGACAGAGCGCGTCTCTAATGAATGAAATCGAAGTTTAATTCGCCGCGGCTGAAACTGCGTACGCGGTTAATGTAACAGCACAGCGTGATAGTAATAATATTAATAATAGTAGTAATAGTAATATTAGCGATGATGGTAATAATAGTAATAACAGTAATAACAGTAACCATAGTAATAATAGCAATAACAGTAACAATACTAATAACAATAACAATAGTAATAACAATAATAATAGCAATAATAGTAATAATAATAATAATAATACTAATAATCATGATAATAACAGTTCTACGTTATTTACAAACACGACGTATTAATATTTAAAGCGCCCACGTTCCGGTCCAATCGGACTAAATTGTTACCAATTTGCTAAACCCACTCAGAATTTAATAATGGACGGGCCACCGCCGGATGTATAGTAACTGGCACGAGCGCGGCCGACTTGCAGTCGGCGCCGTGCGCGAGCTCAAGAGAGGACAAAGCCGCCGCTGAAAATTTCACAAGCTAAGAGAGAACGCTATGCGACGGGAATATTTTGAAAAATTCAAGCCGTCCGCCATGCACGCGAACGACGAACCACTGCTGGCTGGCTGGCTGGCTAGCTGGCTGGCCGTGGATGGGCCAGATTAAACCACCTGCGCGAACTCTCGCCCGCGGAAAAAATTGTGCCAATTAAAAATTTCATAAAACGCGCCGCGGAACACCGCGTCGAAACGTCGCGGGACCCGGCGGCCCTCGAAAGGGTCGACGGAATTCTACCCCCGCAAAATTACGTCTACGACGAATGGAACGGACAAAAAAACAGCCGAATTCGAACGGCGATAAATATTTCGCGTTCGACGAAACGAGACCTTGTTCGTTTGACGAAAAGGGAACAAGTTCGATGAAAACCGTCGCGGAACCGGAAATTAGCGCGACGGAATGAAAACGATCCTGAACGACTAATAAGAGTTGATACTAATAAGAGTTAATACTAATTAGAGTTAATACTAATTAGAGTTAATAATAATAAGAGTTAATACTAATTAGAGTTAATAATAATAAGAGTTGATACTAATAAGAGTTAATACTAATAAGAGTTAATATTAATGAGAGTTAATACTAATAAGAGTTAATACTAATAAGAATTAATAATAATAAGTATTAACCCTTTGCACTCGAAGTCATTTCAACAGAAAATCTGAATTAATATCTCTGGCTTCTAATATTTCCATTTGATATAACAAAGTGCATTCTATACGTGTGTATAATTATTTCTCATCGTTCGTATCAACGTAACATAACCTCAACAATTTTTAAAATGCAAACTTGACTATTACAGAAATTATTTTGCAACGTGATAGAACAATTTCATTGGCGCCTCGCAAGCGCCACTCGAGTGCGAAGGGTTAATAAGAGTTAATACAATCAAAAGTTTCGTTTCGCCACGTCGACAGTGTAACAAATGGCGAAGGAAACTAGCTGGCAAAAAGTCAGAGAAAAACGACGTAACGGCGACGCACAGCGACGGTGTGTAGCTGCGTTGTTATTCCCGGCGCGTTTTCGGTATCTCCGCGTGGGTGTTTTCGCGTCTCCGCAGGAAAATATTGCTCGCATTAGCCGCATCGATCGCTAGCCCTATTGTCTGCCAGTGGATCTAACGTCGTTCCGACGCGACACAACAAGCGCCATAAAAAAAAAAAAAAAAGAAAGAACTATTCCGCTCGCCAACTCGTTCGCCGATCTGTTCGCGATACGCGGCTCGGTCGATTTCTCCTTCGCGGCGCTTTCAATTCCGCGATCCTCTAACGGGGGCGGACGAAAGAAAAATTAGTGACCGCTAATTAGACTGCATCGATCCTTGCGCACTCGGCGACGACTCGTCGAGTAGCGCGAGCGCATATAGCGGCGTACGTGACACGAAAACACCGAGGAGAGAACCTACAATGCTCCGTCGCTTATTCGCGCGACGATTTATCGGCAATCAAGTAATTGCAGATTTAAGATAAGAAGGAGAATTCGATTCTTTTGCTTAGAAATATAAGTTTATTCAATCGGACAAATCAATTTCGACGCTGCGTTTTTTTCAAGGCTGAAGTTTAATATACTATACTGTATATAACGTAAAAATCGTGAACGCGACGCTTGCTTCTTTGGCATTGCTCTTCCATGTTCAAACTGTAATAAAAACGAAACGAAATAATTAGTCGGTGCAATTTTCTTGCTAAATCAAAGGTGGAAGTCCAAACAGCAAGAAGACAATATAGATCAGGTGCTTTGATTCTGCCCTTTTTGGAAATAATATTATTATATTTATTTTACAATAAAATATGTCGAAAACGAGTTTCTTGTTCATCCAAGCACCTACACCGAGTTTCTGCGCGTCGGAGGACCGCCTGGAAATCTCCGAGGAGACGAACCTCGCAGCGCCGTCGACGGTGCAACAGTTTCGAGCCAGTTTCGAGCCGGATAACGAGCTCGATGCAAAATAAAGCAGGCGAGCGGAGCCAAGCGCCTGGAATCATCAAAGTTTCTCGGTTAATCGAATGTTTTGTTTTTTTCCATTTTTTTTTCCGGTGGTCAACCTGTGCCGGGACACGGAACAAGTGGAGCCAGATGTTCCCGAGTTACTGGATGGCCGGCGGAGAAATCCGAGCGAGTGTCCTTTAATAAAAGAAACTTCTCGCGAGCGCGCCGAACGGCTCGCGCTCGCTGTGTTTGCTTCCTTTTCGGCGGAACGGAACTTTTTAATGGAAGTTCGAGGTATTGGAAGTTTCGCCGACGTTTATCGGTCCCGTTTAACGAGTTCACGGGATCGAACGGTGCTCGGGTCCGCTGTTCGGGGATGATCGATTTCTCGGCGTTCCGTGTAACAAGCTGCTCCATGCAAGAAATAATTGTACTTGTTAAGACGGATGGGGCTGCGGACAAACGTCGAAATGTTGTACAACTGGTTTAATCGGCGCGACTAGCTTGACACGTGACGTGATTTATAGTGCGGAGGGTGGCGCAGTTTTAGCGTGAAATTGCTGGTATCGGGGTGAATTAATTCTACAATATTACATTGTATATCATAGTATATATAATAGTGTAAAATAATGTGCATAGTAATGTAAATAATATATATATATATATAATCGAATAAATCTCGCAGGCCTTTTAACCCTTTGCTCTCCGAACTATTTCTTCGACTGAACATCTAAAATAATTTAGATATTCAAGATTATATATTTAGATATTTAGATATTTAATAATGTGAACAGTATATATGTAATCGAATAAATCTCGCAGGCCTTTTAACCCTTTGCTCTCCGAACTATTTCTTCGACTGAACATCTAAAATAATTTAGATATTCAAGATTATATATTTAGATATTTAGATATTTAATAATGTAAACAGTATATATGTAATCGAATAAATCTCGCAGGCCTTTTAACCCTTTGCTCTCCGAACTATTTCCTCAACTGAACATCTAAATTATTTTTTTTTAACTAGTATTTTACGTCACATGAACTGCATCTAAATTATTTTAGATATTGTCAACTGAATATACACATATAATAACAGCGAACAAATAGGACAAGTTATCTCATTCCTGAAAAATTCAAGCCTATACAGTAAACTCTAATATCCCCAACTAAAAGTCGTCGCTAATAACCGCAAGTGTAGTTGATGCGATGTAAAATACTATTAAAAAAAAAAATAACAGCGAAACAGCAGAGAATTGCTATTCATAAATTATAAATTAAAAACAATCCTCGCATCGGTAGATTTTCCGTTTCGATTGTTTTCGCCTCGAACATATCCAAATCCAACGATCTCAAGAAAATAAGAGCACAGAGATCTCCGCAAAAATTGCAGGAAAGTTATGAATTGCAGTGAACATTTTCAGAGAAGATACCCATTGTGTGTCCTGTCGTTGTATTCCCCCGGACGTACCGCCGATTGAAGGTATGCACAGGCAGCTGTAATCTTGTTGAATCTCCAATAGAACGTAATATCGTTGAGCGATGTCTATTGTCGAACTTCCTACTCTCTCTCTCTCTCTCTCTCTCTCTCTCTCTCTCTCTCTCTCTCTTCTCTCTCTGATTTTGTTCGGAGCCCAGCGCTGCCGAAACCTTAGACGCGTTTCCACCGGAACGGAGAGCATCAATTACCATGAGAAATGAAATTTTCATCAAACGGCCCCGGATTGGCTCTCCTGAAATATAATAAACCCGGTTTATTTTCGGCGGTGACCTTTGCCATATTCCCCGGCATTCGAATTCTCTTGCGTTCGCGCCCGCCGCGTCGGAAACGATTCGGGAACAGAAATTCCGCGATCCGTGAACTGGGCCGGCTGTAACTCCTTCTCTAGAGTAGATAAAAAAAGAAAACTCTTCCATTGCTTGTCAGTCTTCTAAAAAATGTTCCAAAAGGTGCACCATCGCGGTCGGATACTCCGTTTAGCGCGTCGTTGGCTTTTGCAACACTTTAACCCTTTGCGGTCGGAGCCAAAATATACAAAAATCCGAAATATTTCTTCAGACTCGCAGTGTTGCCATTTTGTATAACCTGGAGCATTTTATACACCATGAAATTGTATTTTGTAACTCGTGTTGCAGTTAATATTTCTTAACAATGTTTCAAGTATAAGTAAATTTGATAAGAATTATTTTAAGACGTGGTAATTTTTAGCGGCGCCTCGGAGTCACCACTCGACCGCAAAGGGTTAACCCTTCACACTCTAGTAAGAACCTTGTATCGCTAAAATATAACTAAAATTGTTCCATCACGTTCTAAAATAATATTTATACCAACAAAGTTTATATTTAGAAAATAGTTCACAGTGGAACTGTCGACACGAATCGCAAGAATCAACTTCATATGTAATAGTGTTGCACTTTGTCATTTAAAATGGAAAAACTATAAGTCAGAAAAATGATTTTACAGTTTAAAAAATCAGTTTTTAATACTTTATTGACCGGTCATTTTGTCGTAAACTCTTTTTATATTTTCACAATATTATCGTTAACCCCTTGCACTGCGATGTCTTTCAGAACTACGTTGATTAATTTAATAATATAATTCTGTAAGTCCTTTCTTATTAACCCTTTGCACTCGAGTAGTGACTCTGAGGCACCACTAAAATTATTCTATTACGTTGCAAAATAATTTTTCTAACAATAAGGTTTAGATTTAAAGAATGATCAAGTAGTAAAACTGTTGGCAGTAGTCGCAAGAATAAATTTTCTATGCATACAAATTTATTTTGTTAAATAGAATAGAAATACCACGAACCAGAAAAATTATTTAAGATTTACAGTTAAAATAGCTCCGAGTGCAAAGGGTTAAAAATGTAAATATACTTGTTGCGATAGAGCAATGACTGTTTTATTCGGCACAGTTGTTATTTGGAATTAAGAAAAACATATAATATACAGAAATCACACGCACTGTGCATATTTCTGGCTTTCGTTCTGGCGGACGGCGCTATGGTAGTGAAAGGGTTGAATATGTTATCATAGGTTATGTCATAAATTATCGCGACGCCGCATTGGAATCGAGGATTTGCAACCCTTTTAATAATTCGGTTAATTCGAGCGTTTGCTTCTCTCCGTCTCCGTAATTATTTACGCCGCTGTCACGGTGTCCGCTGTTATTTAATAGCAGCATTTAACAGCAGGACACCATCGACGGCGGTCGAAGTTCGCCGAATTCCAGAGCGAGAGGAAAGTCGGATCCGGCCGGCGAAAGTAATAACGCTCTCAGCGTTGTTCCCGGTCTGCCGTCTTCGAGACCCGTCGGATTCCGCGAACAGCAGTACATAACTTTCTTTCCCTTGTACATATTTAATGGCGCCGCTGCGAAACTGGGGCTTCGTTCCGCCACGGAACCGACACGTCGCCGCGACGGATACTTCGCGACTCTAATAACTCCCGGCTCGCGTCGACACCTGCAGCTCCGACTGCGAATCGTCGGCCACGCGCGGAGCGTAACTGTAGGCACCGTCTACGTTTTTTCAGGGTTTCGAACTTGTGGATAGGAATTTTGGAAAAATCGATTTATGCGAGGAAGTCGATTATGCGAGACAAAAAGGTTTTTAGGAATTATTTTGAATATTAATTGAATATTAAAGGAGGTTTATCGTGGTTTTCTGTTTGGGAAAATAAAAATATAAATTGATCTTTTTATCGGTGGGTAATAGTTTATATAGCATTAGATTGTTAAAGATGTCATTTTGTGTTAACAATAGGTTGGTTCGTAATTTTTCGGTCCGTCTTTTTGGTTGTTGCTTGAAAAACACCAAATTTTTGGCTTTTATGCTTAGTCAGCCAAATCTTTGGGTTACACCGAATTTTTGGCTTCTATTTTTAGTCAGCAATTTGAGCCAATTCTTTGGGTTACACCAAATTTTTGGCTTCTATTTTTAGTCAGAAATTTGAGCCAATTCTTTGGGTTACACCAAATTTTTGGCTTCTATTTTTAGGCAGAAATTTGAGCCAATTCTTTGGGTTACACCGAATTTTTGGCTTTCATGCTTAGCAATTTGAGCCAACTCGGCGGACTCGAGAAAAAAAGCGTCGCGCATTGGCCCATTTGCTCTTCTCCCAGCTCTTCTCCGTCGCCGTGTGTGTCTCCAAGTTATTTAATTCGCCCGCCACGCGGTGGCCGTCCGACGACGTTAAGACTACCAAAAGGTTGTTCGGTTTTACAAAAAAAAAAAAAGGAAAGCCGCCGCCTCCGCCAGTCTTTCATCTTTTAACGCAATCACCGAGATTGCATTTCTTTTGTTTCCCTCTGGCCATTAAATGTAGGTGAGCAGGGAGTTTGTTCGGGTTTACTTGCGGCTCCAATTTCCTAAGTAGTTTTACGAGATTTTAGATTCTGTTGAGAATGCTAGCAACTGGAATCACTACTGTACCGTGTCTCCCCGTGGAGACGTTTCTATTTCTTCTGTAAATGGTTTTCCTCCGAATTACTATTGCCTTAAACGATTACGCGTTTACGATTGTACGCTTTGTAGATCGAATAAATTTGCGGGCCTTTTAAACCATTTGCATTTTGAACTATCTCGTTAACTGAATATCGAAAATAATTTAGATATTTAGGATTATATATTTAGATATTTAGATATATAGTAATGTAAATAGTATATATATGATCGAATAAATCTCGCAGGCCTTTTAACCCTTTGCTCTCTGAACTATTTCGTCGACTGAATATCGAAAATAATTTAGATATCCAGTTGACAATATCTAAGATAATTTATACTACAACTTCTTTTTACCACGTACACAAAAATTGCAATTTATCCATCTTTCAACCCTTCTCTCTTCTCAAGCACCAAAACAATTCATCCACTTCGAATTTCTTTCCCTTTTACCTAAAATTAAATCACATCATTAAATTCCACATATCTAAACTTCAACAAACAGTTCATAAGTCTCTTCTTTTCTCCTCGATCTAGCCTATTACATTACATGAACACCCGCGTATAAACCAAACGCGGCCGCAGAGGGTTAAAGCCGAGCTGCCGCGCGACAACGCGAAGAGGCAGGCGACCGAAAAATCGTCCGCAATAGCCGAAAAACCAAGGGATCAGCAGGAACAAAAGCGGCTCGCATCGAGGCGTCCCAAGAAAGACAGTGGAGAGCCCCTTTCCCCGAGAGTCCATGACCCAGATCACCTATCAATAAGCTTCCTGACCCCACACGCTAGTTACAAAGGCGTCGAGGCAGCAACAGCATCGAGGCTACTTTAGGGCCGAAAGCTTTGTCGTAAAGGACAAACCGGCGGAGTTAGCTATGTCGGAACCGTGGCAGCGGGTTCTCTGGGCAGAAACGTACAGGATCGGATCGAGTTGCGTTGACGGGCGGTTGCGTGTGTTAGAAGATTTGGATTGGACGGGTTTTGAATCGGGCTGAGGAAAGAATGAGAGACGAGGCGAGATGAGACGAGATGAGATGAGATGAAACGAGGCGAGGCAAGGCAAGGCGAGGCAAGGCGAGGCAAGGCGAGGCAAGGCGAAGCGAGGCGACAAGGCGAGGCGATGCGAGGCAAGGCGAGGCAAGGCAAGGAGAGGCAAGGCGAGGAGACGCGAGGCAAGGTGAGGCGATGCGAGGCAGGACTAGATGAGACGAGACAAGATGAGAAGCGACAGGACGAGACGAGACGAGATGTAAAGAGACGAGACGCGACGGGACGAGACGAAATAAAACGAAACGAGACGAATTGGGACGAATCGGGACAAGACGAGATGTAAAGAGACGAGACGAAATAAAACGAAACGAGACGAGACGAGATGTAACGAGACGAGGCGAGACAAGACAAGACGAGACGAGACGAGACGCGACGCGACGCGACGGGACCAGACGAAATAAAACGAAACGGGGCGAAACGAGATAAAACGAGACGAAACGAAACGGGACGAGCGTTGGCTAGGCAGCTGGACAACCAGTGGAATTAGCTACGGAAGCATGGCAGCGCGTTCTCTATTAGAAACAAGCCCGATCGCATCGAGTTCCATCGACAGGCGGTCGCGTGCGCGCGAGGCTTTCAATCGGACGGGCTCTGAATCGGGCCGAGAAAAGAATGCGAGGTGCGACGAGTCGAGTCGAAGCGAAACGAAACGAAGCGAAGCGAGACGAGACGAGACGGGACGGGACGAGCGTCGGCTAGGCAGCTGGCAGGACGAGCTGCGCCGTTGAAAAAAGGAGCGAACGTTCAGGGGAACTGGCGTAGAGATAGCCGGACAGGCGGACATCGGAGTAGAGCAGGCGAGCGCAGGTTTTCGTTTGCGGTTGGAAGAGCTGCACGTAAAGAGAAAAAGCCTCTCTCTCTCTCTCTCCCTCTCTCTCACGGTGGGTCGAGAGGGGCTGGAAATTCGCGCAGGCGTTTCCAGCGGCGTTCATCGTGGCGCCTCGACGCTCCTCGACGCTCCTCGACACCCCCCCGGTCGGCGGAGGAGGAGGAGGAGAGGGAGGGGGTATCCAGCCAGCGTCGTCTCTCCCGCCCCCGTCCATCCCCCACCAAGCGGGGTTGTGAAACGGCGGCTCGGCGCTGCTCGCTGCGCCTCGGTCAATCCGGCGACTAATATGGCGCTACGCGCTCGACCCGGCACCGTACCGTGTAGCGTGCTTGTCAATCGACGGCCGATCGTGCCCAACGCGATTTCGCACTGGCGCAAACGGTGAGACGCGCGCGATTTTTTCACCGGCTTAGCCCAGCCGACGACGCGCACCATCGTCACCATCGCCGCGGCGTGATTAGCGTTTTCGGCGGGCCCGTGGTTCCACCGTGAAGTTGAACGAGTGGACTCGATTGTTTTCGAAGCGTCGGCTTCGCTCGGCGCGGCGGAGAGAGAGACCAACAGAGAGAGAGAGAGAGAGATAGCGATAGACTGAGAGAGTAAGGTATAGACCGAGAGAGGAAGCGATAGTCAACGGGGACGGGAGACTAACGGAACCCCCGAGTTAGGGGATGGTATGTAACCGCGTGCACCGCTGGCCCCGCGACCCGTTCGAGAGACCGTAGAGGACGCCGGGTGGTAAGTGCTGATTGCGTTGCGGTACCACCGGACTGCGATAAGCGCGTGCGGCCGGTAATAAGTGAAATGATAGCGTCGTTAGCTAAACCCTGGCCGCACGAGGACGGATGGTAGCTGGTGCGCGGCAGGTGGCCGGTCCGCGACCGCCAGTTCTGAGGCAACGATGCTAGAGAATCGGCCGACGCTGGGACCAGACAGGACCGAGAGGAGCAGACGGATCAGCCGAACCCGTAATTAGAGCCAGAACGAAGTAGACATCGTGCGGTTCGTTGGCGGTATTGTTGCGAGACCGCTGCAGACGTTGTCGCCTTGCTCGAGCGGGCCTGGCGACGTCTAATTCACCGTTGACCATTCACCGTTGACGATTTAACGTTGACAATTTAACATTGACGTTTCACCATTAACGATTCACCAGCGTCGCCAATCCAGCGACGACTGTTCGACGATCGTCGCTTTCTCCGGACAGTATTTTGTTCCCATGGTCCGTCACGCGCTCGTCGACGCAGTCTACGCTTAGCCATCGGGAAAAAAACTCGCGTTTGAGGATCAGACGCAGACAGGCAGACTCGGTTAGCCGAGATCGAAAGCTTGGACTGCGAAGAAAAGGAGACGGCGACGGAGCAAGAGAGGCGGAGGCGTCGCGCGGCACTTTTCAATTAGCGCGATAAGGAGAGGAGCCCAGTGTCCTGCGCGACCACCAGAATCGGCGGCAGGGATCTCTTTGACGGCCGATCGAAACAAAATGGCATGTCCTTTCTCCAGAGATCGCATCACCACGAGCTGCCTCGGCGGTAACCCGTCCAGACAATCCTCGTTCGAGGTAACCGCGTCGACGACCCGCGAGGAAACCGAATGTGCCAACAAGAAGGAGACCATCAACCTGCAACACCTGAGGAGCGCCGTCCTACTTTTGACCAATCCACCGGTATGAATAAACAATCTTAATAGCCATATCTCGAACTTTGTTCGGACTTGTCTTTGGAACGTATCAATAATGCGAGCTGTTTTCACTAATTAATTTATTTCACTAGTTAATTTTATTAACCCCTTGCGCTATGATTCCTTTTAGGCTAACCCCTTGCCGTGCTTTAACGAGTCAGACTCCCGATGGAGATTTATAACAAGAAACGAGTCTGTATCGTTATAATAGAGCAAGGGGTTCATTTTATGGGGTTAGCGACGACGTTGTTATGTGCAGATCTATCGATTGACATGTTAGATCATTCCGGCTTTGCCAATCGTTTTGCCAATTAGTTCATCGTGCAACAAAACTGGAAGTTCGCGAGCAGCTTTTAGATTTAGCTTTGCACTCAAAGCTATTTTAATTCCGGGTCAAAAATCGTTTCTTTTAACCTATACAATATTAATAGTTTATATGACCCAGATAACAACTATATTTTTAATAATACTGAAGTATGATTAATGAGCTTAACAATTTTAACATTACAATATTATACGACATTATTACATATTAATTATATGGATAAATTTCATTATATATACATTATTATATTATCATATTATTATATCTTTGCAATCTATAGAGTGCTGCATCAGAGTAAAAGTACCAGTAAAAGACGCTTCGAAACCGATCCGTCGATCGTCGTCTTTCTCCTCGCAGCCTCCTCATGGCAGCCGCGTATCTCTCGTTCGCGCGATTGTGACGAATCCAGACGTCACGAAAAACAACTTCTTAAGATCGCGAAAACGTGTAACAGAGTCAGGGCTTCGATTCAAACAGAATTGAACATTTCTTTATTAAGTCCACGCCTTATATACATCAGATATGGTAGAGCCGTGTGCAGATTTCGTGAAGAGGCCGGATGCAGATTTCCTGAAAAGTGCCGGACGCAGCTGCGGATAGTTCAGGGAAGACAAGGATGATCCTCGCACAATCACGGTTTCTCTGCGACTGCCCCAACCATTCGATCCCAGAATCGACAAAACAAAGTCGCCAACACGTCCGCCTCATTCCCTCGGCGAATCTCGGGCGGGCAAAAATCTCGCGATCAGTTTGTCGTCCGCGGAAAACAAGAACCCCGGCGAACTTTAAACGGAAGTTCGCTGCGACCGTGCGGCGGGGGGGAACGACGACTTTTGCGCGTCTTCTTTCGAGTATCCGCCCCTCCACGCCCCCGGTGGCCGTCACCCCCTCCACAAACCCCCCAGGCCCAAGTTTATCTTCTGCTCGATGAATTTTTCAGAAAACTCTCCGAATCAATCTTCTCCCCCGAGGTAACGGGTTCTTTATCTTGCCGATTGTTGGCCGCGGGAGCTTTGGAAGCGTTCTGCAAATGACGCGGCCCCTCCGCCCCCCCCCCCCCCTCCTCCTTCTCGCACGTCCACCACCGGCGGCGGTGGCTGATCCTCTTAGACGGTCCTCGGGAATAAGAATCATGAGATATCGCGTGTCATCCCTCAGGATAGAAACCCCGGCTCGCGACGCCCCCCCCCCCCCCCCCCTCCCAACGCGCGTTCTCTCTCTCTTTCTCCTTTATACGGCCGGTATCGATCAATGTCTTATTAAACAAAATAGGAAAAGGCGGCGGGCGCTCGGGAAGCGCGATTCCAACGGAATCCCCCGTCGTTTTTCTTGGTCACCACCTAAAAATACACCGTGGCCCCGGGAATCAATACCCGACGGAATAAATTTAACGCGCGAACTACGCGGGGGGGATGATCTTTTCGAAAAACGGGGGAAGCAGCTCGCGAGATGCGGGCATTTTTGGAAACGCGCCTTGGAAATAGCTGAATTCTCTGTTCGAGAGATTCGCGCACTTTCGATCGATGGTAATGGACTTTGAAGAGCGTTTATTTTATATTTTGGTTGGTTATGGAGTTTGAGGGTATTAGTATTTGTTGTTTGTAAAATTTGTGGTATTTTGATTTAGCGTTGAATTTATTGCTTTAGCAATGTTAATATATCGATGTTAGCATTTGGGTTAATTTGAGAAAACGAGTTTTTAAGGGAGTAATATCGTATGCCAATTATCTAAAGCCTTGAGAGCTTTAACGCGTACTTGCGCCTGTTATAGTAATCTTCTCAAATTAACTCGAGAATCCTTGGCAATTTCCTGCTGTTCGGATGACTTGTCTTAATAATAATAATATAATAATTTGGAGGGGAATTGGTACTTGAACTGACGACAGTAATATATTACTTTCTATTATTTTTAGTAATAGTAACAAGAACAATATAATAAGAACAATAACAGTAATATAATAATAAAAATTCTAACAATAATATAATAACAAAGTTACTACTACTAATAATAATATAATAATAACAATAGTAATATAAAAATGCAGAAGCAACTGCAACAGCAGTCGTCTCAACGCCAAATTTGTTCGGAGTAGAACATAATTTATATAATTTGTTTTAACATTGTTGTTGTACGTTTGTGAAAAAACGGCAGGGTAAAATGGACAAAAAAGTTTCGTAGGTGTCAGATCGGTAATTCCGGTGTTCCCCGTGGCTGTGGATGTGGAACATTGATAAGAGGAGCGAGGGCAACTTTTTCCACCCTCGCGACGCTTTTCCAGCCGGTTATCTTCACCGTCGCGTATTAACGTTCCAAGGTGTTTATTTAGAAATTTGTTATCCACGGTCGGATAAATTCGGACAGGGTTCCGCGAGCGGGTGCAGTGCGTCCGGCTGTCCGAATGATAAAAACAATGGGGGCAATTTTAACGGGAATGGAATTATAACAAAGTTGAATGATAATGAAATTGAGATATTATAAAAGTGAGTTCTAATTGAATTGAATTGTTATAAGACTGAGTTGTAATGAAACAGAGTTATAATAAAACTGAGTTATGATGAAACTGAATTATAATGAAACAGAATTATAATGAAACAGAGTTATAATGAAACAGAGTTATGATAAAACTGAGTTATGATGAAACCGAATTATAATAAAACTGAGTTATAATAAAACTGAGTTATAATGAAACTGAATTAAAATAAAACTGAATTATAACAAAACTGAATTATAATAGAACTGAATTATAATAGAACTGAATTATAACTCAACTAAATTATAATAAAACTGCATTATGGAAAGCCTAAATAATAAAAAAATCTGATTGAAAACGCTATTTTTCTCTGACATGCTGATTGAAAAGAGCGAAACGCACACAAAATGGCGGCGTTACACATCGACGGATGTCTCTCACAACTCTCTCCTCTCTCTCTCTCTCTCTCTCTCTCTCTCATTCTATATATGTACTTATTGAAATTATATTCTATTTTTATTATATTATTATATTTTTCATATACTACCACGTACTTCTATTATTAATCTGTACATACTATAAACAGATTTATCTATACTTTTTACTTTAACATGCCGCCGTAACTCTTTGTTTGAAATTCGAAGCTTCTTGACAAGTCTGTTATAGAGACCAGAAATAAAGCAACGTAGTTACGAACTGAAACAGAGTTCGGCTACACATATATATGTATAGAGAGGGGGGGGGGAGAGAAAGAGAGAGAGAGAGAGAGTCCTGTAACGGTTCCAATATTGCCCGCAGAGCCTTCATAACGTCGATTCTGGTATCGCAATAATATCGTTCCCGCAACTGCAATATTGATCCTAACTATTATCTTTGCGAAGGGTTATATCAAAGTACCCCGAGAGTTTGCATAGGAAACTTCGCAGTTTTCATCGTTATTAAATCCCTGTCGTCGCCGTCGTATTTCACCGTCGCGGAATACCGGCCGCGGCGATCAGTTCTCGCGATCTTCATCGCTCGGAATTCAATCGTCCTTTCAGAATTGTTCGCCTAAGAAATCATCGCGTCCTCCCGCCGCCAATCCTTATTGTCGTGGCGGCATCAAAGGATACGAGAATGCGGCATCCACCGAAATATTGTCGCAAAAACCGTCGCCCTCCGCTCGTAATTAAACGTTTAGCATAGCTTGACGAGTGCAACTCGTGATTGAAATTAATAGTAATAAATTATTAATCCCCTGCACTATAATAACGAGTCAGACTCGTGACAAGTTAAAGTTAGTTAAAAGTCCTCAGCTCAAAAATAGCCGGCTAGGTATGTCCGTGACATAAAAAATATTAGTATTCTTATATATTAGTATTCAATATAGAATATTGCCATTAAGATTATTAGCTGGTCACTAACGATACCAATCGAAAAATTCCTAATCGCAGTAAATTGTAAAGGAAATGGGCGACGAGGACCGTCATCCCTCGTCGAGGGGTTAAACCGCTCGGTGTTCCCCGAGTTTCCCTAATTTAATTGCACGACGGTGACCGCGACAGTTCGCGCGAATCTCTAAACAGCCTAATTTCTGGTCGATCCTAACGCGCGCGCGCGCGCGCACGTGCTGCTGCATATGCACATCGTTGCGAGAACGCATATCGCGCCGTTGACAACGTCTGCAACCGGATACTGCCCGGGGCTAGGCGCTGATATTATTACACGCGGACACCTGTTCCAAGGGAATTATTATTTAAAAATCGTCCGGCTGCTATTAACAATTAACTCGCGGGCTCTCGCAACGTGTACGAGCGACCTGCTTTTATAATTAATATCGAGCGAAGTTGCCGCGACGTTTTAATCAATTCTGTTAACGTTTCGATCAGTTTCAATGTTCATTGTAATGCTGGAAATTTGTTTAGTCGATTTTGTTAAAAAATCGAGGAGAGGTTAAATTGTTGGAGATAACGTTTAATGGAATTTGTATGGTGACGGATTTTATTATATTCTTGCTGCTTCTTTGCTCGATATATTATTTTATTATGATATTTCAATGTCGTAACGTTGCAATATTGTTTTATAATAATTAAGGTAATGTAATTTGTGGGGATATTGTTTTGGAAGAAAATATTATGTGCACTATAATAGAGCAATACTATAATATTATAGCATTGTAATATTCTTGCACTATAATGATATAATAAAATAATATTATTGTGAATTATATTATCTTAACTACTATAAAATAGAATAATATTCTGCTATTGTAATAGTATAATATTTTCTCAAAAAAAGAAGCAAAGGTCATCAAGACAGTACATTCTTCTCTAAAACAATAAATATTCACGTGACCGTACCGATCATAATTTATCCAATCGCCAACCTCTACCTGCAAATAATCGTCGAATATCAGCCTCCCCGGAGGCACAGAAATAATTCCGTCGAAAATCGCTTCCGAAGCCATAAATTCTTAGGGAACAAGGCGCGCGATCCGCGGCGCGGCCCACCATCAAAGATTCCATCCACTCCATCGAGAAAACCATACGAGAGACACGGCCACCCTGGGAATGCCATCGTCTCGTCGTCGCTCGCTCGCTCGCTCGCTCGCTCGCTGAAACTTCTGCCCTTAAAACGTGTCTCCGTCAAAGAGCCGAGAGGATCCTCTATTCAGCGAACGCGATCATCGCCGACGACGTTACGTTCCGATTAGAGCGCCGAGAATGGAAGTCGTTCGAAGTCCTCTATTCATGGGGGCTCGTTTCGCCGTACGGCGAACCTGGGGGGTTAGTAGGCAGCAGCGTGTCATGGTGCTCTCGATGGCCGGGCGTTCAGTATTAACCCGTTCGTTACGGGCGCCGAATATAACAGACATACGATATTATAATATAATATAATATAATATAATTACTTAATATGATATACGTAATATAATAGAATACATTATAATAAAATATTGTTAATTAATAGTTGAATATATTTAGTAGAACACCCGTGTCTGGGCGTTCGTTATTAACCCTTTCGTTACGGGCGACGACTATAATCGTCGACAACCATCGCGACAATTGTTTTTCAAATTGTTTAACAACGGACCATCCTGTACAGTTGACCCCGCCGAATAACACCGTTCGCCGCGAAAGGGTTGAACGCGATAAAATCGTCGGCCCCGTTCCGCGAGAAAATACAGGGGCCGCTACAAATTAGAATTCTTCCGCGACGAGAATTAGGTCGGAAACGCGCAATAAACGCGTGCCACCGCCGCCGCCGCCGCCTTTGCTCTCTCCTCCATTGTTCCGTCCACCGACTGCGCACACATTTCCAAAGTTTCGTTTCGGCGAGGGCCAAAGTCGCGACCGGGCGTCGATTAATCGCCGGCCGAACAATGTTTCCGCGAAAATAGTTTCCGCGAATCTTTTCCTCAGTCGCCGCGGCAACGGGAAAAGCCGCCGCGAGTTTCCGACGGCAACGGTGATTGATCGGCGCACGGCGCGGGCGTTCTCCGAGGAGAACTTTTTATTCGATTGAAATAGTTTCGATGGAATAAGGACAGGTCACGGTGCAGGATCGTATAGTGTATGCTTTTTAGAAATTAATTCGTCGGATTCGTTCGCTTTTGATGTAGAATTGTGATGGAACTTTGCTTAGCTTGCATTGTGATATCGTGTTAGGGTTGTTGTCACGATTTGGAATTTAATTTTGATAATTATGAAATTGAATTTTAATTGTTCATTATTAATGTTTAATTCTGCAGAGGGATAACCCTTTACGATTCGGGATAACCCTTACGGTCGAATGGCGACTCTCAGGCGCCTCTAAAAATTATGATTCCACGTTTTAAAATAATCTTTATGAAATTTACTAATATTTAAAAAATTGTTAAGAACTATTATCTGTTACATAAGTCGCAAAATTCAATTTTATAATGTATAAAATGCTCCAGGTTATATAAAATGGAAACACTGTAAGTCTGAAGAAATATACATACAATCAACCTAATAACAATTATTTCATTGAATAATCATAATAATACTTCTTATGAAGCAATATTTAACATAAATTCAGTCACACAAGACATAGATTAAATAATGTTGAATATTTAACATAGATTAAATAATATTGAATATTTAACATAGATTAAATAATATTGAATATATAACATAAATTAAATAATATTCAATATTTAACATAAGTTAAGCTACAAGATCCTTCATATTATTTATTAACTAATTATTCCCGCAACTTTTCCAAGCCCATGTCATCGCGACATTTTTACGACCGCGATCAAAGGTTAACATAAAAAGCAACTGAAAACGCTGATTCCGCAGATTCCGCATCACTCGCAAGACACCCATTTGTCACGGTATAAAAATTCTTCTCCCCCCGTCGCGAAAAGACGACTTATAATTGCGAATCGCGTTCGCGTCCTTTGTGACAGGCGTCTCGAGCGCGTCGCCTCAGCGACATTCGATTTCCGTCAACTACAACCGAGAGATTTCGTTAGCCGAACACCGCGTATCCCACCGTCAGCGTTTCACCACCATTCGCTTCGAAAAAGAGATTAAAACCATAGGGGTGGAGCCCCGTTCGCCCCCCTCACCCCCCCCCTTCGTTATTGTATATTTTTCTTTGTCGAAAGTATCGGAAAGCAATTCGAAACTTCCCCTTTGTGCCGCGAAATAGTTTCGCGTTATCGTCGAATGCTTTTCGGACGCACTTTTCAAAACCTTGATTCTTTCATCCCCCCCCCCCTCTCCTCTCCATCACTCCCCTTTTTGCGGATTTATTTCCGTTTATCCTTTACGCACAAAGCAATTCGAATAAATCGCAGTCTCGACAAAAGAAAAACAAAGAGCGACGAAATAAAATTGGTCGAAGCACGTTTTTTTTCAGCGGCGGCGGCGAACGTGTCCCCATGCGATGGCAAAAATTATTTTCGTTTGAATAAGCGAGAGCTTTGTTTTTGCGCGCGGGCGAGTCTTGGAAAATGATTACGCGACGATATTGTCTGCCGTTTGATAGCGCTCGATGGACTGATGATTTTATTTTATTTTTGTTGTGAATTAAATTGAGGAGCTTTTGATTCCAAGTCGGAGAAAGACTAAAAAAATAAAAGAATCGAACAATATTGATACATTACTTTCGATTTAATATAACAATTAAAGGAAGGTTCCTTGCAAGAGGCTATACATATTGCAAAATAATTACTTGACGATATTATTTTATCCTGATTTTATTATATATTTATTTACAACAAAACTGAATAGCTTTAATTTCCAACCGAAGAAAGAAAAGAACGAAAGAACGATATCAATACACTACTTTGAATGTAATATTAACGATTAAAGAAATATTCCTTGCAAAAGGTTCACACAATTTTCATTTTGCATAATTAATATCGTCCGCAGTTTATCGATCAGTAAACTAATCGAGTCGAATACTTTCGACGACTTTTATATAATACTTTCTACTGCGATCACGTTTCTCCCGGACGTTTTTACACTATCTTTTACATCCGGCGTGTACATAGACTGTGGAATCGTCTTGAATTACTGCCAGGAAACTTCCAGCGGGAGATGAAACATTTCCGTTTGAAAAAAAATAAAAGTAACTCTGCGCGTCTTTCCGCGAGAGGAGTCGCCGCGGATTCAGATTATCGTTCTTCCCTTCGCTCGACGCGATGGGAAACGCAATACCCGGCCAAGAGCTCGCTCTGAAAATATCTGTCAGAAGATTCTACGGTAAATTATCTAGAATTGTTTCTCAAGTTTTCAACAAAAATGGGAGATTTATTAATTTTATTTATATTTAAATGGAAAGAGAATAGATGTGGACAGACGATGATTATAAGAATAATTTTGGAAGAGGAAGTGTAATAATTCGAGACTCGTCCGTCGTTTTTATAATTGTTGATAACTTGTGACTATAAAAATAATTCAAGAGAAATAAATATGTTTATTCAAGTCTCACGTCTCGTCATTATAATTATTGGTAATTTAGAATTATAAAAACCGGTGACGAGGCTCGAATAATTGCTGTACAGTAAATTCTTTTGAATTGTCCTTAAGTTGGTCAGCAAAAATGGACATTTAGCGAAGAGGTGAAACGATTATTCAAACCTCGCGCCTTGTCTTTATAATTATTGACAAACAGAAACTATAGAAACCAGCGGTGAAGTTCTAATAATTGCTGCACAGTACTGTCTCTCTGCTCTCTTTTGCATATTTAACTATACTTGCCTCTTGCAAATATAATAATTACTCTATAATACTTTATTACTTTATTACCTATCATAATATACATTACATAAACTTTTTTAATTAACTAAAAACACTCCTCACGCCTCATTCTTTATAACAAAAAGTACAAAGAAAATCTTCAACTATAAACTCGAACTACACGTAATTCGAATATCGTGTCTCCTCTCCCGTAATTGTCCATTTCTATCTACAAGCCGTGCAATCCTCGAGAGAATTTACTGCGCGCGGCGTGTTGCGCGTGTTTCGGAAACGAACTTCGCCGAAAAATTAAATTAAAACTCTGCACGAACTCCGTGGAACTCCGGGAATGCTTCATCGAATTGTTGCAATAAAAAAAAATATGAAACGAGGAGGGAACAATCCACGCGGAACACTCCATGTATCATATTTTCATTACAACAGTGTTCGGGGTTGAAGCTCCTCCTCCCGCGGAGAGGAGTTTTCGTTCGAAAAACGTTTAATATGATTTTTCCGCGTTTTCTCTGCGTGTTCTATGTATTAGTGTATATGTTTTCCAGTTCAATCTGCAGCACGGTTTATTGGCAACCGGCGGAAACGTTCGATTTCGCGCTAGAAATTGCTAGGCGGACGGTCTCCGCTTGAGCCGTGCGACGCGAAATGAAGTTTTTATCGCGAATTAACGCTTCGGTTGTCGGTTGTCTTTTAACTGGTTTTTCAATCATTCAAGTGTATGTAAAAGGGTTTCATATTTTCTCTTTGCTTTCTTTTTGATATTATATTGTAGGTATTAATAATTCACTAATTAATTGATAAAACCCCGGGGATCGTATGTCAATTAGGGGGAACATGGTTTGAAAAATAAATGTGAATATTAAATTACTGAATAAGCACTGTTGGTATTAATATTAATTTAATGAATAAGCACTATTGATATCAATATTAATTTAATGACTAGGCACTATTGAGGTTAATTTAATATTATTTAATTTAATATTAATTTAGTAAACATCCACTGTTGATATTAATATTAATTTAATAAATATATACTACCGATATTAATTATTATTAACTACCGATATATTAATTTAATAAACATATACTATTCATATAAATATTAATTTAATAAATCCACATTACCGATATTGATTCAGAAATTAAATAAACATACACTGTCGACAATAATTTAACAAATAAACACCGCAAACAATTTTCTAACTCGCAAATGAACATCCTATCTACTAAACAATTGTTCAAATCGTCCTCGACCATCGAATCCCAATTTTCCAACAATAATTAACAAGCTGCCATCCCGTGAAATATTCGAAATAACAAAGCAGCTCTCCGCTCTTCGAATCGCTCTGCCTGCGTCACGCAGCGAAAACAACCATTTCCGCGCCGCCTCTAAATAAAGAACAACGAAGCCGCGGAAACGACATCTTCGTTCGGTTTGCGTTATCGCAACTCCCCTTCATTACAAATTAAAATTCTGTGTTTGTTCGGTCGGCGCGCGTGCAGGAAGGAAACGGTAACACGGTCCAACGGCGCGCCGCGGTTATTCCGCAGGAAATATTCCACGCTCGCCGCGATCAAAACCAAACAAATCCTCTCGGCGTGACCGCGTTGCGCCGCGCGTTTCTCGCTCGGCCGATGTGTTTGTTTTAGCGCGATTTCGAGAGCGCGCGCATCCGGTTATCAAGCCGCGGCACACGAATCGCCGGACGAGTCTCGAAAAGTTAATGCAACGACACGGAAACGGTGTTAATGAACGCCTCCACCCTCCTCCCCCTTCCTCCCTCCCTCCCCAATGAGAAGCTTAGTCGCGTTTTAATGGAACCTGAAACTCGAAGAATGGCGCGGGCCAGCCCAATTTCGAAGCTGGCTACTAATTTCCGGGCGCAGACGTTTCCGCGAGCGAGCGTTGCTAATCAGCGGGACGGCTCGCGATAAATTCGGAAACTGGCTGCGGATACCTGGCGAATGGTTTTAGAGGGTTTTGTGAATTCTGATTTTACCTTTTTGGTAAGAGTTTTCTAAGCGTTAAATAAAAACTGTCCTTAATGAAACAATCTTTTTTTTTTAACAAAAAGGGTTGCTCGCAGCTTCAATATTAAAAGATACTTATAGAAAATTCTGTTATTTATACAGATCAATATAAGGACGCCGGATATATCCGTCGAAAGAATTATGTTGAGGTCATGTCTTATTTCTGAGATTTAAATCTATTAAGCCTTTTCACTCCAAGTCATTTCAACTATAAATCTGAAATAAATTTGAAATTGTTTCTGAAATAAATTTGAAATTATTTCTGAAACTTTTGAAATTATTTCTGAAATAAATTTGAAATTATTTCTGAAATTTAAATTGGCTCACAATAGTTTCATTTTATGTAACAAGTGTATTTTCTACATACGAAACTGATTTTTGTGACTCACAGTTTTATTGTTAACAATTTTTTAAATCTATACTCTGTTGGTATGGAAATAATTTTGGAGCGTGATAGAATAATTTTAGTGGTGCCTCAGAGACGCCACTCGAGCGCAAAGGGTTAACAGTCGATGTTCTGCAGAAGATCGGCCAGCAATTATGAATCGCCTGCGTGTGTGTGTGTGTACATCGATTCGTATCAGTTTTACTTGGAGGTGGTTCCGGCCGTAGAGGCGGCCCGGAAACCGCATCGGCATCTGCGGAAAACGCGCGGTGACGTCCGCTCAAAGCTGTATTATCCGTTCGATTAAACAACACAGCATCGGAGCCACTTCGATTCAAGAGGAAATGAAAGGCTATCTACAAACGCGAAGCCAAGGATTCGCCGCCGCCGCCGCCTTCGTCAATATCGCCGCGAGAATGCTATTGATGTTTATGCCAATGGAACGTCGCCGATTCAACAGGTTACGGCTCCAGAACAACTGTTAAACATTGGCGCCGGTTTTTGTTGCTCGCCTTTGTGCGGAAGAAATATAATAATCGGTCGGCCGATGTCCGAGCTGATTTTTTGGATATTTATGTTATAGCCGTCCGTTTTGCAAGCAATTAGGTTTATTCGTATTAAAATTATGATATTTAAGGGTTGTGTTTTAGAAAATAAAATTATAAAAAATATATAAAATATAAAAATATAATATAAATGTCACGCTGATTGCTTGGATATAAGAGACTTAATTTTACCATTTTTGTGAAAAAGTAATAACAATTATTAAGTGAATAATATCTCAAGTTAATGCAGTTGACAATAAATAGTTGCAAACGGTGTTAGGTCACTTATAATACAAAGGTCTTAATTAGGCTTTCAGGTGAATAGCCTTATTTAGGTTAAGTCAATGTTTCTCTATAGCAATTGACCATTAATAATTAATTACAGTCCGGTATAATACGCTTAACCCTTTGAACTCGAGAATATTGTAACTCCAAAATGTTGGATATTTGCTTCAGCCATATTATTTTGTCCTGACTAGATTATTATATATATGTAAAATTAAATTATTATATATATATATATATATATGAAATGAAAGTATTATATATATGAAATTAAATTACTATATGTATATATAAAATTATATTATTATATACGAAATATATATATGAAATAGAACGTAGCTTATAGAAGGCTACTATTGTTTAACGATTTCGCGAATATAAAAAAATTTACTACCGCAAAGATTCATTCGAAAATAGCAATTTTTACTGACGCCCGACAGTCGTCACTCGAGCGGAAAGGCTTAATTATCGCTTGAAAAATTAATTGTTCATCTAGACGGGAAGCTGGCTGCCCTATATACGGCCCTAATGGAATAAAAACTCTCCCGGGAGTTTTGTTATCTTCTGCGAACGTTTAATGACCGGTCCCTCAATCCCTGTACTTTAGTTTCTTTATCGCTTTACACCTCCTCTTAATTTTCCAGCGACGTAACCCTTTCATTTTCTTTGTCCGCCATTTCTTTTTATGATATCCCCTACGGGTCTCTCTTCTCTGTTCAGAAACCAGATTTATTGCTGGGAAGAACAATTTTGAAATTGCGAGGATAGCTCGACGAACGCCGACGTCATTGTTGTTAACCCTTTGCAGTCGAGTAGTGATATTAAAATTGTTATAACAAAATCCAAAATTATTTTTAGTGATATCGTTAAAGGTTTTTAAAAAATTATTGAAGATTTAACTGTTATATGAATGACGAGACTCAATTTTATATGCGTACAATTAATTATTGTTATATAAAATTAATTATTGTTATACTAGAAGCCAGAAGAATTATTTTAGATTTAAAAGTGAAATGGCTTTTATTATTAAAGTGTTAAGAGAACACGCTGGAATCATTTAATTAAAGGCGTATAAGTTTCTCACCGTTCTCGGTGATTATTCTTTCTTGTTAATGTTTAATAATCCCGCGAACGAAGATACCTCGACGGATGCGGCGCTATCGATTAACAGCCGACATTTAATTGAGTTAGTTATTCGTTGAATTCCAACTATACATTTTTAATTAAGAAGCATTTAAAGCCGGGGAGGATGAAAAATGTTCCGGAACTTTTTAATAGGTTCTATTTATAACAGTAGTTACGGAAAGTTTATCCCGGGGAAAAAAAGTTCCTGCCTTTTTTAAGTTTTAATGAAAATAATTACAGAGGAAAACGCGGAAACAAAAATTTTTATACTAATAGAAATTTTATAGTTAGAAAGGTATGTTCGATATATGTTTCAAAGAGTGGTCTATGATTTTTAATATTGTGTGAAATTGTTTTTTAAATTTGGTGAAATAGGAGGTGTTATAAAGATTCTATAATATGTTGACAGGAATACTATGTCTATAGAAATACTCCTATTGACAGACAGATATAACTCCAATGGCAAAGTACTGCCATTGACATAATGTTTTCATTGATATAGTATCTATAGTACTTCTACTGACATTGTACATATGTACTCATAGTACTTATAGTACATTGCACTTATAGTTCCTATATTGACATAGCATTTATAGTACTTCTATCGACATAGTACTTACACCACTCCCATTGAAACTCCAATTAATAATTCTGAATACTCGGAGAAAAAAAATTAAAAATTAAAAAAAAATTAAAGTTATTAAAAATCTTACAAAGACAATTCTTAGGTATTCAGATATCAAAATTATAGCAAATAAACTTCTATAGTATTCTGTATTAAATCTCGAGTATCGAAAACTCCCTCAAATAAATCACATCCTCCTAAATCTTATGACAATAATAATAGTAATAATAATAATAATGATAATAATAATAATCCTGAGAAGCTGCTCCAAAAGCCCAACAAAGTTTCGCACTTACTATACACCACCCCAAAAGGACGTCCCTTAAAACGAGCACCAAGAACGACGATTTAACCCCTTGATAATAGCTCCAGATTTCCCAGTCGACCATGTTAGATAGAATTCTGAAATGAACGCGTACCGAACAATGAATATTAATAATTCCAGGCGGAACGGTTGATACTTGAAACGCGCGCGGGCGAGCCGTCGCCTCGAAATGTAAATCCCGTTGTAGGAAGTTCCCCGGGTATCAAATTCGAATTAAGTGCTTGTAGCCGAAACGTATCGGAGGCAATATGCGGAATTTTAGCAAACGGGGAGCCTTCTAATTTGAAATTCATATTACGTATTCCGCCCTGTGTATTAGTACGTGGTATCGCGGAAAGGGTGCCGGGGCTTTTCGGTACCAAGAATTTCGTTGGCGAGACAAGAATCAGCAAAACGCGCGCCGACTCTTGTCGCTCTCGATTTTAATTCTACAGGATCTATTGGAATATAAGGTCCTGTATTCGTAAAATAAATTTGTAATTGTAAAATAACCACGATATTAGTTTAAATTTGTTACAAACGGGGCCCTAAGCACATGGTCCCCATCGTGACCATGGTAACATCGCGAGATGTCAGCCAAAAGTCCTATGTTCAAAAATAGCCGGTTAAGTACGTCCTAGAGAAGTACGTTACAGAGAATATTAGTGCTAACAGGGTTAATCAATCCGTCAATAATTTCCACCGATACAAGCGTCGCGAGAGGAACGCGTTCGGGGCGAACGACCGCGTGCGCCGCGAGATAAGGGCAACGTTTACTTGGCAATCTCCCGGCGGATTAATCCGCGCGGAGCAATAGCAACGCTGCGACACATTAAAGCAGTCGCCGGAATGCAGGCGGCTGCGGCGGCGGCGGCTTCGCGTATTTGGCCGAGGCCACAATGCCGAATCGATCACGACGATTCCAACGGTATCCCCGCGGCCCCGGCCACAATAGTCGCCGGCCCGGCCCGGCCCGCCCCCCCTCCCGGCGGCATCCGGTTCGAAACGCGTGCTGACCCAAGGGCCGATTATTCCGAGACGCGGAAGCACCGTAAAAGCCGCGTATCGATCGCACCGGGTATCGTGTGTTTTCCATTTGCACCTGCTCGGAGAACCCGGTCTCGCTCGCCGCGAGAACCGCGAGTAGATAGATATATATATTTTAAGGCAACGTCGGATCACGGTTCTCTAACCTTTCGCGAGGCTGCCCCCGGAGCCTTTGCCCCGGTTTTTCCCAGAGCCTGGATCTTTCCGGCGTGGTTTTAGCAAGGCTTGTACTCGTTGTTTCAAAGCGAAATGCTGCGACTTTGCTTAGAGTGTGGTGACGTGAAATCAATTTTTAAATAATTATAAGAACGCGTCCGGTACTGTTTTCGCGATTCAGTTCGATTTCTATCTTCTGAGGGTTCGATTGGGATGGAATTCGGGACGGTGTTTATCTCTTTGTGATTCAAAGGGTTGCCTCGACAGTAGGGACATCGTTGATGGATTCAGTATGACGACGTGAACAAATTCTAAAATAATTATAAGAACGTAGTATTGTTTTTGTGATTTAGCAATTTTTCAATTTCGAAAAAACCTGCACTTTGTATTGAACGTAAGTTGAAAACGGTACAATTACCGGGTCTAATACTGAACTAAATGCTAAACTAATTATTAAACTAAATACTAAGCTAAATACCAAATTATATATTAAACTAAATAGTAAAATTTATTTTATCAATAAACGTTGTAAAAAGAGAGAAAATAAATAAAGTTAATTAATAAATATATCAAAGATATATAATATAATAATTAGGCTAAGTAAACAAATAAATAAATAAGTAAAATTAAGACTAGCGCCGAATCGCCAGATAAAATCGACGACCAAAGCTCGCAGCTTTTACGACAACCTGTACAGAGAGGATTCATTGAGAGCTCGGTGGCACAGAGAGAGAGAGAGAGAGAAAAAAAAGGGAGAAGAAAGGGAAGAGATAGTGGCCCATATTTTCATATGAAACCATGGCCTCGTTAGCGCCAGACGGCGTCGTAAACCCGGCACCCTCGTAAGACGGCTTGCCCAGGCCGTCAATCCCAGGAGCCAACGACTTCGTCCACCCTCCCCCTCCCCCTTACGGACAATTAGGGGTTTCGACGGATGGACTTACCACCCGATATAGCCCACCATCAATCTTCCCCCGGTAGTCCCGGGAACCAGCATCGGGAATCGATATTTTCGAAGAATGCAGGAGGAGAACCCGCGTCTGCCGGCTACAATTCGGTCTGCAGGTGACGCGACCTGTCACGAACGATTCCGAATAGACCGTCGTCGTCGTCGTCGACTGCCCCGGTCTTCCATCCACGTTTCTAGTCTCGTCGAATGCTTTAGACAATAGCAGTTCCACGTTGCGAACTTCCCGCGTCTGTCTGACGCGAACAACGTCTCCCGTTTTAATTCACTCGACAACCAATTTGCGTTGCGAAGCTGCTCGAATTAATCGAATCAACGACGGATTTTCAGGATTTGCGGGGAATTTATGTAGGTTTAATATTTATTTATTTATATTTGATATTTATCTATTTATATTTGATATTTAGTTATTTATATTTGATATTTATCTATTTATATTTGATATTTATTTATTTATATTTGATATTTATTTATTTATATTTGATATTTATTTATTTATATTTGATTTTATAGTTTCGGTTTTGTTAGGCGAAGTATTGTTCGTGAGATATATCTTGGCGGTGGATCAGTAAAATCAGTGAAATGATAGTAGACGAAGAGAAACAGTGTTCGAAGTTTATTATAGTTTTAATGAGCGTTGGACGTCTTGTAGACGGCCATTTTATGTCTACTTTAGATATGATTGTCTTGTGGCTCGAAATGTACGTTTTTAAGACGTCTTGAGGATGTTAAAAGGACGTGTAATTTGGGATGTCGTTGAGAAGGTTTATAGATATTTGTTCCACGTGTTAGACGTCTTAAAGACATCTGTATCATAGGATGTTCTAAAGATGACCATAAGATATCTAAAGGACGCTTTAAAAACGTGTATGAGACGTCTATAGGACGTTTTAAGGGCGTCTATACGACGTGTAAAGAATGTTTTAAAGACATGTATAAGACATCTAATGGACATTTTAAAGACATATATAAAACATCTAAAATTTTAAAGTCGTCCATAGGATACCTGAAGGATATTTCATGGACATCTATAAGAGACCTAAAGGACATTTTAAGGACGTCCATAAGACATCTAGAGGATATTTTAAAAATCGTACACAAGGCATCTAAAAGACATTTTAAAGCCGTCCAGAAGCATTTAAACAACACGTTAATTAAAGACGTCCACAAGTCACTTAAAGGACATTTTAAAGACGCCCATAAGACGTCTAAATAACATGTTAACTAAAGACGTCTACAGGGCATGCAAAAGACATTTTCAAGTAGTTGTACCTTTGACAATTTTTGAAATCTAATTTTTCAGAATATAAAAATTATTTTGGAAAGTGCCGTAACAATTTCAGCGGTGCCTCAGAGTCACCGTTCGAGTGCAAAGGGTTAATTGCAACAGACGTTGACAAGGTAGGATCTCGACATCGCGAATCCGTTCGCTAGCGATTATCACTGTTCGAGACGTCCTCGCGGCCCGTCCAGCCGGCGCTTTCTTTTATGCGTATCAAATGGATCGTAGAATTGCATTCACCACGGTTCGAATAATAGATCTCCGTCCAGCGCGCGCGCGCGCAGCGAGCGCTCCGGTCCTCCGACCGCGCGCCCGGTTTCCCCGTTAATGACTGGATCTCATGCGGCCGCTCTATTTATCCGTTAGCCGTGTATTAATTGAACGTGAGCCGGTGCACGGCCCTCGTCTAATCCGGGCCGGTAACTCGCGCGAAGCCGCCTTAAATCTCCGACGACAGGCGGTGAAACGAATGGGTCGGCCCGCCTATTTTCAACGGGACGTGTCCCTTGTTCTATCCGTGCTCTCTCGGCGCTCCAATCACCCCTACCCCCTCTCGCATTAGTTTCCCGCGGCTTCGCAATTGGCCCGACATTTTTGCCGCTGTTCTTCATTGAAAAGGAACATTCCCTGCAATTACTTCCCCTAACCTATATCATGGGAGAATATGTGCTGCCGGGAATTGTCCAATGGATTATCGCGGCCCGTTAAAAATATATCTCACTGAATTGCGACTATTTGTTGAGCATGTTTCGGGTTGATTTTTTTTAATGTCGTTCGTGCTCTATTAAATTTTGGAGGTTAATTTATTGGACACCTGTATCAACTTACGTACTTAAATATTGTCGCCAAGTGAACAGAATTTTATTCAAACTTTAAAGACTGAATCGTCGCAATATAACAAAGAATTACTAAATTAATGTCTAATAAATAAAGTGTCAAAGATGTTACGCATTCAATATTTATAATATAATATTTGCACATTCAAGAAAGTGCGTTCGCATATCATCAACAGAGAAGAAAAGATTCATCGAAATCACTTACAGGAAAACCCGCCCTTAAGCACGTTTACGAAGTAAATTAAATGGCGCGGCGTCCTAGTAAACTCCCGGTGACGCAGAGATCTAACCAAGCACGTCCGTGAACTCTTGGAGGGATCTCCCTAAGGTATTTCCATGGATGTCTTCGTTGGGACCACTGGAAACTCCGAAGGACTTCCTTAATCGTTTGGTAACGTTCACGGTCGAAGCATCGCGAGGAACCCGTGAAAAAGCTATGACGAATCTTTCTAAGGTCCCCAAGGGCTTTTGTCTACATTTCAGCCAATAGCCTTGCAATTAGATCCGTCGAAGTGGTAGGACCTATCCAGGTTTCTTGAAGACACTTTTTATATCTTCGGAGTCTGTTCATTGGGCCCTTCGAAGGGTCAGTCGAGAAATCTCGAAGGGACTAGATAAAAAATTCTTGAAGGGTCAGTCAAAAAATTCTTGAAGGGACAGCCAAAAAATTCTCGAAGCGACAGTCGAGAAATCTCGAAGAGTCAGTCAAAAAATTCTTGAAGGGACAGTCCAAAAATTCTCGAAGGGACCAGCCAAAAAATTCTTGAAGGGGCGGTCGAAGAATTTTAAAGGGACAGCCAAAAAATCTCAAAGGGACAGCCAAAGTATCTTGAAGGGACTAGCCAAAAAATTCTCGAAGGGACCAGCCAAAAAATTCTTGAAGGGCCAGTCGAGAAATCTCGAAGGGACAGTCAAAGAATCTTCAAGGGCCAGCCAAAAAATCTCGAAGGGACAGTTAAGGAAACTCGAAGGGACAGTCAAAGAATCTCGAAAGGATAGCCAAAAAATTCTCGAACGGACAGCCAAAGTATCTCGAAGGGTCAGTCGAAAAATCTCGAAGGGACGGTCAGAGAATCTTGAGAGAACAGTTAAAGAAACTCGAAAAGACAACCAAGAAATTCTCAAAAGCGCAATCAAAGAATCTCGAAGGAATCCTGATATCTCTCCCATAAATCTCCCTATAGGACTGCAAAGACATACGCGAAACTCTTAAAGAAGCTCCGTTGTGGACTCTTAGGAGTCTTTAAAGAGACCAGATGGAACAACTAGAAACTCCGACAAAGATCTCCCCGAGGAACACCTCGAGGAGAATCGCTGAGGTTGACTAGGTACCCAAAAGTAATGCTCCGCACCAGCACGGCTCGTGGGCAAATGTTGAGAGGATGATGGCGGCACTGTGGCTACGCGAACTTCTTCGTGCCCGCAGTTCCAAACACACGCTCCGACGAACTCGTGCGAGATTTAGGGGTTTCCTGCAAATTGGCGAGCTTACGGACCCCGATCACTCGTGATCACCTACTTCATTATTTTACTAGAACGGAGCCCCCATGACCCCTGTTGTGCACCAATAATCGATGATACCGCGCCGGCGGAGGTCAACCTCGGAGCTATAGTGTGCTGCCATGGAATTATGCAGAATCAAATCTCCCTGGTGCATTAAACGGGGATGAGATTGAATGTTTTAATCGGTATGTGTTTTAACGTTAAATATAGCGCATTTTTGATTCTGTAATTATTCATATAATAAAGTATTATGCATAGTACCCATAAAGTATTATTATGCATAGTACTCATAAAGTATTATTACGTATAATACTAATAAAGTATTATGTATAGTACTCATAAAGTATTATCTACAGTATTCACAAAGTATTATGTATAGTACTCATAAAGTATTATGCCCTCGCCACTAAGCTCAATTTTATAACGGAACTGGGAGTTAATTGTACGACAATGTTGCGACACCTTTCTGAGATCGGCAAGGTGAACAAAATGGATAAGCAGCCGCAGCGGCGAACTCAACCGAGCGAAATAAGCTGGGATCGGTTGAACGTACGCTCATCGTTGCTAATCCGATTCCATCGAGAGCCATTTTTCGATCGGATTATTACTTGCGATGAAAAATGGGTTCTTTACGACAATAGGAAAATGTGTGCTCGATGGCTTAATAGGAACGAGGACTTGTGCTCATACTCGAAGACTATCGCTTCGTCCATGGAAGATTTTAATAACAGTTTCGTGGAATGTGACTCGAGCAATTCGCTTTTTATTCCTTCGAACTAAGGAGACAATTACAGCAGAATAATACATCGATTAAATGAAAATTCAATGAAAAATTGAAAATTACACGGCCATCTTTTATTAATCGTCGTACGAAACAATTACAAAATTAAATGAATTATAATATGAAATTGTGCAGCTTTCAGCTTATTTACTAGACCTTTCTCTAACCGACTTTCACTTGTTTAAATATTTATAATAACTTTTACAGACTAGACAGTATAAAAATGAAGACAGTCTCAAAAGTTCCATATTAAAGTTTATTGACTCTAAAAATCAAAATTTCTTTAAGACAGTCATCTGTGCATTGAAATCTCCTTGAGAAAAGTGTATTCAAGCAAAAAGCTCATATTTTGATTAAATAAACAGCTATTGAAAAAAGATGTATATTTTTATATATACCCTTAAAAATCGGAAATTTTATACATAACCTGACATAACCTAATAACTTCGACTGCAAAGATTTCACGTCAACGTTTCCGTGAAGAAGATCGAGACGTCGGCGTCTCATTTTCGTGGAACGTGATTACGTTCTGGCGTCTAACTCGCCGCGCATTGACCCCGCACACAAAGTCGGCCCGCAAATCTCGGCGCGGTGATTCCCGTTTCAATGCATGCCGAGAAATCTCGTTCCATCCGTTAACGTCCGCATTAATCTCCCGCGGGGACAGGCGTTCCATTAAATCTCTTTTGCAACGTGTCGTCGTCTTCGGTGCGTGTTTATGCATTATTCAATTTATCATGCGCGCCGCGCGCGATCCACTTAATTCCCATTTATGAAACTGTCTCTCTCTCTCTCTCTCTCTCTCTCTCTCTCTCTCTCTCTTTCTCGGTCCGCGGGCGCGGAGGAAGCGTCCGCGTTCAAAAATTCATCGCGCCCCGGCAAAGCACTGTTCGACCGTGATATCGACGAGTCAATTTCCTCCGGCCGCCGCTTTTCAATTCGAACGTTCGCTTTTCTCACAGGCGTGCGTGTGCTGCCTGGTGCGTGCACCCCCGCGATTCGCGTTAACCCTTAACCCTTTCACGCTTTCTCATTTCAAATTTCTCGTGATTTCTGTATATACGTTTTTCTTAGTGTTAAATAACAACTGCGCCGAATAAAACAATCATAACAAGTATATTTACAGTTCTAAAATGGAACAAAATTATTAAAATACAAAATTATTAAAATACAATATTATTAAAATACAATATTATTAAAATACAATATTATTAAAATACAATATTATTAAAATACAATGTTATTAAAATACAATATTATTAAAATACAATATTATTAAAATACAATGTTATTAAAATACAATATTATTAAAATACAGGATGGCACTTGTATACACATAATTCGGATGCCGCCTATATGCGGCGCTCGGAGCGAAAGGGTTAAAGAGAGAACTTCAGGGAAACGTGCCTGTCGCAAAAAGTTGCACTGAAATAACTTAACCCTTTGCTGTCGAAGCCATTTCAACTGTAAATGTGAAATAATTATCCTGGCTGAACAATTTTGTAAATCTAAACTTTATTGTTATAAAAATTATTTAGCAACGTAATAGAATAATTTTAGTGGTGCCTCAGAGTCACCACTCGAGTGCAAAGGTTTAATATCCCACGAGAGTGGACATCCGACTGATACATTAAAATTGCGGTGTCTCTTGAAAGGGGATAACAGAGTGCAAAGTGTTAAAGATTGGTCGCGCTTAAAATTTGATAATGCTCAGAATACATGCTATTGATTGTAATAAAAGTCGAGAGATTTGGTGTCTCCGGACGGTAAAAGTATCGATACCGTCTCCCGATCGGACACTTTCGGCTACCCCTTCGTATCCGATCGTCTCCGCGACGGGGATTCGATTACTCGTAAAAATGCGCTCGGCGCGTCTTATCGTTCGGTGACTGCGGTATGGCTGCCGTTTAATTCGACCGGGAACCGTTTCGCAGTCGAAAGCGCGCACAATAAACCAGGAAAGAGTCTAACCGGGCGACGGATCGAAGTTTTCCCCGTCCGCGGTGAACGCGGCGAACGCGGTACAATGAAAAACCAGTGGAAAGCGTGCAATTTACCCTGCCCCGTCATCCCCTCCCCTCCCCTTCATCGTCGTTTGTGTGATCGAAGCTGCCGCGCGTCGGTTCGCCGCGAAATTAGCGACGAGAACGGGCCGGGAACAATGCGTGGCTCGCGATCCCGGCCGAAGAAGATCGTCGTAACTTTCCGCGCGGATACGGGCCGATTGAATTAACGCTCCGTAAATCCGACAAATTAAACGGGCGAGAGTCGGTGGTGAAAAAAAGAAGAAGAGGGAGGGTAGAAGACGAAGAAGGGGCGGCGCGACGAAATGAAAAGTGGAACCGGGGAGCGCAAAAATAATATCACGGCGACCCAGCGCGCCACTTCCTAGGTTAATTGCACTCGACCCTTTTCGCCGGCCGAAGCAACCTACTCCACCGCGCGCTACCTCTTTAGAAAACGCTCGATAAGACCACTCGGCCTCGAGGATTTCGACAAAAGAAATAAATGTGGGTATTACAAGACAAGCTCTCTCTCACTCGCGACCTTCTCTTCTCTGCGGCGATGATCTTGCGATCGATTACGTGCCCCGATCCGAAAGCTTTCGATTCATGTTTGTCTGAGAAGGAGATAGCACGTGGTTGATATCGTCGGATTTTAGGTGATAGGATTGGAATTTTTCAAACTGTCTGTACCGAGTTTTCGCGCGGTGGGATACGTGAACTGGTTGCTCTAATTTTTATGGCAATGAATTGAAAAATTTATTGGGTATAGAAGAGTATGTATAGCTGTATTTAAGGTGTATAGTGTATAGTGTGGTAATTGGTGATTGGTGATTGGAATGATGAAATGAAAAATTTGTTATATATAGAAGAGCGTGTATAATTGCATTTAGTGTGAATAGTGTACAGTATAGTGATTGGAGATTGGAATATTGCATTTAAAAATTTATTATACATAGAGAAGCGTGTATAGCTGTATTTAGTGGATATATTATACAGTATAGTGATTGGCGATTGGAATACTGAAATGAAAAATTTATAATTTATAGAAGCTATGTATAGTTATATTTAGTGGATATACTGTAAAGTATAGTGATCGAAATACTTGAATGAAGAATTGATAATGTATAGAGGAGCATGTATAATTGTATTTGGGGTACATAGTGTACAGTAAAATGATTGGTGACCAGCATACTGCAATGAAAAAGTGATAATTTCTAGAGGAGAATATAAAGTTGCATATAGTGTACAGTATAGTGATTGGTGAGTGCGCCATCCCACAGTTTATTCTGTTTAAACTTGTCCATCCGATATTCATTCGAACTCCGTGTGCGCAAAGCCGGAAAGGTTATTTCTAACTTGTCGGCAGATAATCGTGCCTCGAAGAACGTAGCAATTAACAACCTCCTACGTTCTTCTGCCGCCGGTAAAAACCTCGCCTCTTTCGCGTGTCGCGTCAAATTCTTTCGCGTAACATCCGCGGCGAGATGGTTTCTCTTCCTCAAAGCAGAAAAATAGGTTGCCTTCTTTGCAATTTCATCGCGCGGGCATTTTTTGAACGAGACACCCCGTCTTCGCGATATTTTCAGGAAGACGTTCGTATACCACGTCTTCGCGATATTATCAAGATGAGGTTCGTATACCACGTCCTCGCGATATTTTCAAGAAGACGTTCGTACATCACGTTTACTATTTACAAAACTGCGTTCGTAGGTCACCGAGCTTTAAACCTTCGTCCTATCCGAGAAGTATCTGTCCCCGACGAGGGTGAATGTCACAGGTGAATGACAGGTTATTTCGCAGTAAGGTTAAAACGGTCGCGGTGAACGCGCTTGTTTATGGGTGAAGTATTTGCCAGCGGTGCAGGGGATCGCTTATGTGTGAAATGAAGGTTGCTTTGAGGAACGGTGAAAGGGATTTTGAGAACGCTGGTGGGTATCATCGATTATGGTTCTGTAAGAGGGCACTGGGAAAGAGATAGTGTTGACGTGGGGTAAGTGGGTCAATTACTGTGCCTGAAGTAAGCGCCTTTTCGATTGCAATAATTACATAGAAGCGAAAGAAAATTTATATTTATTCTGTCTCTACGTTTACTGAAGATAATTAGATTAAATATTAATTACAAGGGGACAGAATTTTATTTCCGACTTAGAAGAACGAAATAACAATTATACTTAACAGAATATTACTACAAATCTTCGTCGCGTGTCTGTCTCCTTAAAGTACGACAAAGGGTTGAAGAAAGTATTAAGACTGAACAAATGCTAATTAAGACAGCATGAAAGGAATCATAGCAACGGGTTAACGATCGCGAGAATAGGGGATAATTCTTGACGACCTTTTGACACGCGAGCTCGAATGGTCGATTTCTATCGACCCGTCTCGGTCATACCAGACTATACATGATACAGAGTACGCTCCACCAAATTCCTGGTTTCTTTCTTCTGTTTTTTTTTTCGAAACGAGAGCAGCGCCATTTCCTAAAAATATCGTCGCGTATTATGGCCTCCCGGCCGGAAAAAACTGCCGCGATTATTCCGCTTTCGGGGCGGATCGTTTGGAAAAAAAAAGAGCAAGCGAAAACGCGATCGAAATCAGGTCAGAACGTTGGAATTACCGTGAAAAGTACATTTCGTCTCGTACGCACGGTCGAATAATAAATATTTATTCGTCCTTTGATTCCTTTTATTCTTTCGCCGCTGCTTTCGATGTTCCAGGGGCGGGTTGAATGAGAGTGGATACACGCGCGTCGTGAAGCTCGTTCGATTCGCGAACCGCTGAGTAATGAGTTTTTACGGTAATGCGCGTCATAGTTTCGCAGCAAGAGATAGCATAGTGCAGGATTCAATTATAGTGAAAGGCGATGGGAATAACGAACGATTGGACCGAATATTCGACAGAGATTTGATTAATAAACTTAGTATATTAAAAATTAAAAACTTAATTTTGCGGCTCGCAGATCGCCAATTTTTATCGCGTTATTGTTGACATAGAAGTGTTGCATATAAAATCTATATTGCAGATTGATAACGGAGAGATTAATAATTATTAATAATTTTACCAGTTAGCTGTGTTCGACGAGAATATTAACACTGCGAATCTCAATGTATTAATGTTATTAATATTATTATCAGAATTAAACGAAAACGTCTTCTAAGCCACAGTTCACTGTGCAAAACAATAAAAATACTAACACTGCGAATCTCATTGTGTTATTTAAAATTACTAAAATTATTATCAGAATAAAAATAACCTGGCTCCTTGCAATGCAGAGAATTTTTCTTTTGCACAAAACTGCACAGTATACTAAAGAAACATGGAACAATGCATATTCTACCGTGCAACAATTCCTCCGCAGGACCAATTCGCATTTCTCGCGAGGCCGGTAACGAATAGCCGTAGAATCTTATCGTTAAAATATTTACGATCCCCGCCGTACATTTTCAACAAAGACTGTTCTTTCTTTCGTTCTACCTCCGTCTGCCCTTTCATGCCGCGAACAACGCGGCTCTCGTTATTCCGAACGCTCCGAGACGCAAAGTAAATTCGGACACAATATTATCATCGAGCTCGCGCGCGCACACACACACACACAGCCGCTTCGAAATTATTCTTCTCGTCTGCGTCGCGTTCCTGCAATCCGTTAATTTCCTACCGCGCGCACAGCCAGCCGGTTCGCACAAAGCACGAATTGTCCCAGGAGAAAGAAAGGATTAGCAGTGTGAAACGGCTCGCGCTAGTCGGCTCGCGTTTCGAACAGCCGTTAGCAACGTCAAAAGAAATTAATGGATTACGTTCCTACGGCCGATTTGTTGCTGCGCACTCTCACCCTCTCTTCCTCCCTCTCTCTCTCTCTCTCTCTCTCTCTATCGCGCCCCGGTCCGCTACACTGATACGGTACGAAATGAACTGTAAAGTCCGCGCGGGCAGAGGCAGCGCAAGCTATTTGAAAAATATTAAGTGAACAAAAAGGTAATCGGTTAATTCAGCGGATCGCAGTACCGGGGGTTACGGGCGCGCTCGTCCGTGATAATACAACAACGGGAACACGAGCGTATGAATTCGGTATTCAATTTCCGGAGCGGTTGGAAGTCGGCAACTTTAACGAGACAATGTCAATGGCAGGAAAAAAAATGCAAACGATGTCTGTTGCGGCGAGATCAGCGGAAAAATGGTCGGCGTGGAGAGCGGTGTATAATTTTTTCACGGTAACGAGCGAATGACGTTACAATGGACGAGGCGGAGAGAAAGAGACAGACAGATAGAGACGGAGTCACAGACGGATAGACAGACGGAGACAAGGACAGAGGCAGAGACAGAGATACGAAGACGATGAGACGACAGGTACAGAGACAGAGATACAAAGACAGAGAGACGATAGGTAGAGAGATAGAAAGACAGACATATAGACAGACAGAGACAAAGACAGAAATATAGACAGAGAGAGAGAGAGAGAGAGATAAAGACAGAAATATAGATTGACAAAGTCAGACACAGAAAGACAGAAATATAGACAGTCGGAGACAAAGACAGAAAGTCAGAAATATAGACAGTCAGAAACAAAGACAGAAAGACAGAAATATATATAGACAAAGTCAGAGACAGACAGAAACAGGAAGACAGAAATATAGACAGTCAGAGACAAAGACGGAAAGACAGAAATATAGACAGTCAGAAACAAAGACAGAAAGACTGAAATATAGATAAACAAAAACAAAGACAGAAAGACAGAAATATAAACAGCCCGAGACAAAGACAGAAAGACAGAAATCTAGATAGAAAAAAACAAAGACAGAAAGACAGAAATATAGATAGACAAAAACAAAGACAGAAAGACAGAAATATAGACAGACAGACAAACAGAGACAAAGACAGAAATATAGACAGACAGATAGAAAGGGAGGGAGGGGGAGAGAGAAGGGGGGAGAGAAAAGAGAACAGAACAATTCTGTATAAATGGGTTACTGGAATTTTTAAACGGCCCGGTGAAGACGTTCGAGTGATTAATTGTTGCCGAAGTTTCCGCGTACGGCGCGCCAACAATCCCAATCTGTGGAACAGCTTGTACGAGTTCCAGGGATCCCGGCCTCCCTTACAGCCGGGTCAGAATCGATGGCGGCGGGCAGCATGTAGAACTGCTTCCCAAACACTACTACCCCGGCCGTGGGATCTATTTACAGGAATTAGGTCCCGTAACCGACAACCAGACGTAATTCGTCCCGAAACTCCGACGTTCGCAAAATCTGCACTCATTACGCGATGTAACGCATCCTCGATTACATCCGGCCGGAAGCACGAGAAGCTCCCTGCCGAGTCGACCTCGGCGAGGCTTCGCGCTGATTAATTAACAATCGCCGAGCACGCGTAATGCAATTGCTGCAATGGCTCGTTTTGTTATCGTTTTATAATGCCACGTGGGAGGATCGAATGAATAATTATTAGTGGGAGCGCAAAAGCGAACGCGATGCTGTGCGACATTGTTTAAAAGTCTGGTGTATAATGGGTGTATATATATATATATATATATGTATATATGTATATATGTGTGTATATACGGGGAAATGATTTAGGCGATGATATCCCGATTATTGGGTACATCGATGCTTTATCGGTCGGTTTAATATCCGTGAAATGAAAATAGAGTTTGACCCAATTGCATTGTTTTTCCGAAAACACGTGCCGATAAAAAAGGAAACTCGATTTTCGGATCAAGAGAATTGTTTTTTTTTTTTTTGGAAATCGTATAGCGATAAACTGTTTGACTTTTTATTGGATTTTAGGTTTTCCATATTGAATTATACGGTAAGTAGAATCAGTCGGCTTTTGGTCAGACACGATATAGTAAATCCATGCATTCGCGTTATTAGGTTGATTATACTATGTATATTTCCTCGTGCATTTTTAACCAGTCGCCCTGGTCGGACGCGACGAGTCAATAACACCGAATAAATTCTCGGAAGATTACCTTGAATAAATTTCTCAAACATCTATTCATATTTTATTCATCGAATTCTTGAACTACTTTCGACGACCGCCGCGGGAACCGAAAATTCTGACCGCGCGAGACCCCCGGCGAAGGTGTAAAAGAGACGCATAAAATTACGACCGTCGTCGTAAATTTCAAGTATGTAAGTTCGATCAACGCGACGACTCGCGTTCCCCGCGATTTTTAATCGCGTCGGCGTAATAAACAGAAGACGAGGCGATTAAAAAGATTTCCCTGTAACTTTACGACGAAAGTTCGCGTTGCGTTTGGTTGATTAGAGCAGGCTTAGGCGGCGGCTCGTAAACCCACGTCATTATTATGTTCCAAAAACCAGGTCAGATTTAATGTCCGACCAGGTTTACGCTCGACTCTTATCAACTTCTTGCTACGTTGTAATAAAATGTGTGAAAGAAGGAGGAAAATGAAGAAAATTTCGACGCTTAAATCTGGTATTTTTAAGATATTTTTATCACAGTGCATGATCGTAAGTATTGAGTCAATAATTCAAGATATCGCAAAATTCACGTATAATCAGGAAATGAGAGGTTCCTGAGGATATTTGAAGCAACTATTTCCTTTACAAAATTGCAATCCGAGCTATCATTAACGAGTTATTCAAGAAAAACGTTGACCAATGGAAGACGCGCTCGACTGGCGTAAAGCGGTCGAGCCAATCAGTAGAACTGGACTCCGCCCTCTCGTTGACTCATCCGCCTAGCGCCCAGCGCCGGCTCTTCTCTCATTGGTCAGCGTTTTTCGTTAATAACTCGTCAACGATGACTCGGAGAATATTTTTGCACAGGAAAAAGTGGTTAGAAATTACCTTCTCCGAATTCTTAGACACTTTTGCTACACTTTAAATATTAAATGCAATAAACTATTCCGGCAGAGGTGCGAAACGATTGTCGGCAAATCCGTGTCGACAAACCTGTGTACGATTGCACACGATTGCGACGAATGACGCATGCACGCGTTAACAATTATTCCAAGCTCCGGTACCCACGTGACCGATCCCTGTCCGCTTCCACCCTTCCGCGCATTAAAGCCGCGCCCGTAATTATCGACGCATCCGACGCGACACGCGGGAAGCACCGAGTCGAAGAAATCAGCGTAGAAGGGCCGGGAAAAAGCTGGACCGCGTCGCGATGCTAAACCGCGGGGACGGATCGTAATCGATGCGACAGCTCGCGAAAAATAACGAGTCCTGTCGCGAGCAGTCGCGGATGCCCGCGGCAACGCGGAGCTTCCGGTCGCGACGCTTTTCCGGTAAGTGGATTCACGCCGGTGGCTCGATTTTCTAGCAATTTCGCCCGGAAAACGACACAATGGACACACCGAATGCTCGTTTCGACGGGCTGTCCCTCTCTCTCTCTCTCTCTCTCTCTCTCTCTCTCTCTCTCTCTCTCTCTCTTGCTCTAGCTTGTTCAGGATGCGCGTTGCGTCCCCGAACTCGATAAAACTTGTATCCCTCTCCGATGCAGTACCTGTTTACGATTCCTGGCGGACGCGGACGGCGAAAGAATTATGAGCATCGCGCGCGAGCGATGTAAAAATTTCGCCGACCGTCGACGAATTACGGTTTTCCCTTCACGTCCGTCCCGGCGAAAATTAGATTTCTTCCCCGCGACTACCGGATCCCTCTCTGTATTGTGCGGACGGGGATGGTCTTACGGTCGCCCCGAAAATGATCATTGCGGAGGCGGCGCTGCCGGCTCGAGGGGAAACACCGTCGGATCTTAGGAAATATTTCGCACGATGTGTTTAACGCTGGGTTGATGGCGCGAGCCGGAATCGCGTGTAATAAATCGTTGAGTCTCTTCGGCACTGCTTGATTTCATGTAAATAGAGTTCTTCGTAAATAAGGTAGTTGCATTTTTAACAATATTTTATATATAAACTAATATGATAAAGTATAATTTATTCTGAGATATTGCAATTTTGAATTTAATCTTCTACTAAACTATTTTATTTAATTTAACATTCTACTGTGAGATTATTTGACTATAGTATAGTGTAATAATGTACACACTTAAATATATATAATAATAATACTGTATGATAATAATAATAATATTGTATAATAATAATAATTGTCATTACAATAACAATATAATAATAATAATTATTATTATAATATACTAAATATCGAATTTACAGAATTGCCAAAAATAACCTCAAAATCTCATTCCATCGCAAAATTTGTCCATCACAAAATATCCCGAATTTCACCAACACACAAAAGAATGCACCGATCGCAAAATGCATTCCGATTTCGCGATAAAAATATCAAATATGAACCCCGAGATATCAGCCAACTATTTTGTTCAACTATACCCATCCGAATTGCTCCGTAAAAGTCAACAATGATCGGCGGCCGAGCACCGGTCAAATTTCTGCGCCGCGATTTCTGCGATTTCTGCAATTTCTGCAATTTATGCGCCGCGATTTCTGCAATTTCGCGAGATATTTCGAGAAATATGCAATCTTCGTTGCAATCGAAACAGAAAAAAGCGTTACAGCGAAGCGTAACGGTGCGTGAAAAAAAAACGCGCGAGTGCCGAAAGAGAGATTTTTGGGGACGGGGGTATGTGTAACGCTAGAAAATCGGAGCCCCGGAAAAACTGGCTCCGCGCGCGTTCCGTTAACGAGTAGGACGCAATCGATGAACGGGATAAACATTGGAGGAAGCGCAAACATTGCGCGCCGGTGTGTTCGGGGATTCCTCGGGAACGGGATTCACCTCATGCGCGAAGAAACGGAGGGGCGGAACGGAAACGCGAATACGGCAGGTTAACACTATAAACCTACCACAGTCAAAATGACCGATTTTACAATATTACAAAAGTTAGTTTTACAATATTGCACGAGCTTTAAGAGACCCCTTTGTTTGAATAAATTATGTTATTTTAGCAACCTTTATAATTATAGCTTAACAGAGTTAACACGAATTTTATTTTCTTATTTAATAATAGGACTTGATTAATAATAGGACTAGGTTAATAATAGTACTTTTCAATAGTTACTAGTAGTAATAGTAGTAATAGTAATTACTAATAGGAATTTTTGTTTCTTTTATCGTCTTTATGTGCTTTTGTTTCTAGACTTTGTTAACGGAAGAATTTATCTTTATTTCGATGTAGAAGAAATTAATAATTTATTAACTTATAGCAAAATATAAATTATAACAAAAAATTTTGCTCCCAACTGTAATATTAAGACATATAAAATTCTGTTATTTATACCGTTGCATGAACGCCAGATATATCCGGCACCGAAAGGGTTAAGCTTTTGCAGTCGAACAGTCTTTGACTCTAAACCTTAAATAATTCTAGTATATTTATCATTATATTTAACGTCATATTTATCCAATTACAATATTTTATGTATAGTCGCGCCAAATAAGGGATCCGCCAGCACGGTTGTTTATAACAGACGAGCGAAAAAGTCACGGCGTCTGGAAAGAGAAGTTCCGGAATGAAATTCCGTTGATATCGACTTCGCTGCGGTTTCAGCCGCGACGCGTCCGTCGAAGATATCTGCCAAAGCCGCACGGAGCTTCACAGTTTTTGAGACGCCTTGGCAAGCGTCGTTGTATTTTGAGAAAATACAATTAAACTTTCGGACCCTGTTACGAAGCGTTCGACGCTGGAAAGAGAGGACGGAGCCGAGCTCCGTTTCAAAGAACAACTGTCTTCGTAATATTTCTAGGATCGCGTCGTTTGGCAAGGTCTGTTCTCCCCCCTCCCTCCCTCCCTCTCCCCATCCGCCCACGTCGGTTATTCGAATCTGTCGCGATGTATAGCGAGCAGTCGAGCCATCGCTAACCAACGTCAACCGTAAGAAAACGCGAGACGGATGAAATTTGGGTTCGAAGCGGGCGGAGTGGGGCGAAGCCATTAAAACCCTTTTGTTTAACTTGAAAAACTGGAGCGACGCTGCGCCTTTATCTCGCGCCATTGTTAACACCTTCCCAGTCCTCCTCGCGCGTTTCCTCTTTCTCTCTCGTTCCACGGTCAGGTTGGTATAAACGCAACCCTTAAATTGCGTTTTCTTTCTCGCCGGGTGACGCATCCCTTAGGGCTCGTTTTAACGCAGCCAAACTGGTATTTATTCGCATCGTGTTGGTATCACGATACCGTTGACTGGTATCGGGCGAACTTAAGTGCGCGCGTGTTGCCGAGCAGTTCTCATTCCGACTCTCTCTCTCTCTCTCTCTCTCTCTCTCTCCGCGAATTTCGCCGAGTGGAGAACAATTAGGCTGCTTCGATAACAGTTTCGATTCCCCTCTGCGTCTGTGGAGTTTGCTAAAAACTGTGAAAGAAATTTTACATTTAATTAAAATTATTAATCGAGTATAGAAAAGTATTCTTCACTATAGCATAGTATTCTTTATTATAGTACAGTATTTTTTACTATAGCATAGTATTCTTTATTATAATATATTATTCTATATTATAGTATAGTAATATTCTTTAACTGATATATAGTATTCCAATTCTATAGTATTTTATATAATTCTACAGTATTATAATATTACTCTATAGTATTCTATAACCAATTACAGTATTATTTAATACACCCGAGTATTTGTTATAACCCCAGGAGGAACATTTTTTGAAAATAAATTGCTAGTATGCCTTTAACCGAATACAAAATATTATAATAAAAGGCTTTTACATTATTCTTTCAGTCAATTACTTTATTCGAATAATTGCAATTAATTCAATATCGTAATTAATTTATTTGATTTATTTATTCGGATAATTCTTTGCCTCGTTGGATGTTGCCTCGCGCAAGTTTATGGTCGAGGCATAAGAGTTAATGAAACCGTGAGGATTTACAAAGCAGAGGCGGCGCATGTTGCCAGGCAACCATAATAAGAAGTGGTCGTGACGCGGCAGACCAAGGAACAATGAACAAGACCCTAGCGCTTCAGCTCCGAATGAAGTTGTCAGTCGTAGCTTTCTTCGATGGGAAACGCTGACTTCTCCTGAGAGAACCGAGAGATGTAAACTACGTGCGAGAGATGCCTTAGCTGTCGACCACGTACACCCTGAGAATGGTATAGAATGCTGTAATATCACCGGGTACAATTTTGGTCACTGTAGTCAATATATAATCAGCGACTGAAATTTGACAATTTGAATCGTTCATATTGATAGATAGATAGTTCTGAGACCACGGCGCATGTAAAGGGTTAATTATACTGTATATTAAATATTTTATTCGTTAAATATATTTTCTAAAATATTAAATATTTTATATATTAAATATATTTTCTAAAATATCAAATATTTTATATATGGAATATATCCTCGATATATCAAATATTTTATATATGGAATATATCCTCGATATATTAAATATTTTATATATTGAATATGTCTTCTACATATTAAGTATTTTATATATTAAATATGTGTTCTAGATATTAAATATTTTACTTATTAAATATATTTTCTAGATATTAAATATTCTACCTATTAAATATATTTTCTAAATAGTAAATATTTTTTATATTAAGTATCTTACTTATAAAACATATTTTCTATACATTAAATATTCTACTTATTAACTATAATAATCCTCGCTGACGTGAGCTCCAGCCGGTCCAATATAAAATACTCCTTCCCCCATTCTTTTCCCCTTTTCTGCATCATATGAACCGGCACGGAACGTGCTCCGCGAATAGATCCGATAAACCCGTCCACAGTGAATTACGCTCACCGCGCTCGCTATATCGCGAAGAAATGCGGATGCGTCGTTTCCGCGCGAAACCCCCCCTCAACCGCATAAGTCACTCGGCGAATAGTCGGAATGGTATAGTCCTATTTTCTCTTTTTCGCGAAGCCGTAAACGCGCGCGCGAAATCTGATTTCCCAGCGATTTGACTAAGTAACGAAGTTTCTCTGGCACTGTCCGTCCGAATTCGGCAAAATGGACGGCAGATCGTCAATTTGCCCGTCGCGCGCCGGTCAGCGTTTTCGGCGCCCTGCCCACTTGAAGAGCCGCGCGCTCTGGCTTCGCGGCAATTAGTCCCAAACGTTATCGCCCATCGGCGGTTTCCCCGAAGGCGAGACGCACTTTTCAACGGTGGCCGGGACCCGGTTCGATCACGTCGACAAAAATCCAATTAGTCTGACGGGATCGTCGCTGGGAGACGCGTCGCGGCGCGGCGGCCCCCCCCATTGTCGACTGGAATTCACAAGAGAACGATGAATTGAATTGATTGGGTGCGTATAAACCGCGATTCCCAATATTTTTTCGTGGCGGGGAATGTTTGGCGGAATATTGGCCGTATTGTCGCCTGCTCGACGGATAAACGTGGTGTTTTTGTTATGTTAATAACGCTTTGAGGTACCGTTTTATTCAGAATTACTGCGATTAGAGGTTTCACAATTGAAATAATTTGTTGGGAAGTGCAGAGAATTAATATTTAATTCTTGATTACATTTACTTAAATATTGGAATATTAACGAGAAAGGATTGAGATTTTATTGCAATTTTAAGGGATAGGTTAACATATTTATGTAATAACTTATTCCTAGTCATTTTCTTTCTTTTTCTATTTATTTAATAAGTCATTTCTACTAACTTTCTAATTTTCTAATTTTCTTCACAAAGTTACTTCTTCTCTGTCAAAGTATGACAAAGGATTAAAATATCTGATTCAACGAGATTCGTCATCTATTGTCAGTGACAATGATCAGTGATTCTGACGACTTATATCGTACAGTCGTCTACATCTAGTATTATATCTTACAGTTATCTACATGTAATATTATATCTTACAGTCATTTACATCTAGTATTATATCTTCCAGTCGTCTACATCTAATATTACCTCTTATACCTCAAAGCACAGTAATTTCTCCCATACATTAAACCAGAACTTTGGAAACGAAAATATTCAACTTACTAAGAGAAGACACGATTACACGGAGCTCGCTTTCACAGTCCCTGATAATTCGACAACTCTTGCCCTCTAGCATACACATGTTCGACGGATTAAACGATCCTCGTTCGGGTATATTCGCGGAGAGTATTCGCGCGACGTCGTTAATAATCGACGCCGCGCGGCCCCGCAAACGCAATTATGAATGAGAAGATTCACGGGGCCGGGACGGCACCGACGTTATATCGACCGATTAAATCGTGTTTATCCATTGTCCAATTTGCCGACGGGAGCAACACGCCGGGGAAAGTTTTACGATCGTCGGAGGAGCTAAATGCATCTTGTTCGGCTGCCATCAATTTCCGCGCGGTTACCCGTCGGCCCGCGATTCCCCGCCAATCTTCATCGATAACGAATGGATTAGAGTAAGAGTAAGAGAGAGAGAGCGGGGGGGGTGAGGAGAGGACAGCACGAACTATAAGCCAATATTCCAGCAACAACTTTTATCCAACTTCGTTAAGATATACTTCGTTCAGTTTCTGGAATCGTTGTTACGGCTTTGTTGATTAAATTGGATTCTTGCTCGTTAGTTGTTCCAGAGACGTGGAAGAATGAACGATTATGACGGAGAGATGGTAGAAGAGGACGCCTTTGAGACGAGTTGATGGTATCTGGTGATCAGTCGGGATGTCTTTAAGACGTATTTGAGACGTCTCGAATGTCTTAAGAATGTTTTAGAAATGGTCTGTGTTGCTAATCAAAAGACTTCTTTAAGACAACTTTTAAGTGTACTATATTATTTGGAGCATCTTTAGGGCGTCTCAATGTCTTGTGAACGTCCCAGGAACGTCCTATTATATGTTATAAATCAAGACAAATTTTAGATGTCGTAAAGACGTCATTTAGAGAATCTGAAAGATATATTATGAACGTTTTCTGGTCGTCTTTAAGACGTTTTAAAGACGTCCAAAATTAAACGTCAGCTTTGGTTTGTCTTTAAAACGTCTGAATAACAAATTGGGCGTTTTTTAACATCTGCAATAAGACATCCCAAAGACGTCCTTTTAACTTCTATTATATAATAAAACATCCTAAAGACGTCCTTTTAACTTCTATAATAAAACATCCTAAAGACGTCCTTTTAACTTCTATAATAAAACATCCTAAAAACGTCCTTTTAGCTTCTATAATAAATAATCCTAAAGACGCTAAGCTAAAAAAATCCTAATCCTTTTCAAAACGCAACACATTAAATATAAAAGTTTTTAAAACACCCAAACACGTTATTAAAAAATATGCATCGCGTTAACAATTTCTTCTGACACATAATATCATCACTGTACCATTACAACATCTATTAACATTACTTAACTCCTATCTGCAAGAAGTTAAGGGAAACAAGAATTGCATATAACATCAAGTTCCAAACCACGTTTCGCATATTTCGTAAATGCAACGAACAAGAAACGAGTAAAGGCGAGGCCGATGCATCAAATATTAAACGTGGAATGAGAGAATTGACCGAGTTGGTCGCAGTTTCGAAAAACTCGTGCCAAAACGGACTCAACCAGTGTTAAAAAGGGGCCATCGGCAGCGGTTGATCAAAAATTGAGGGAGGCGTCCTTTCGCCGCGACCTCCTCGATGCATAATTCCGCGGCGAGTCTCTCTCGCGCGTACCGCACGTACGAACTTTATAACCGGCCGCACTTTTCAAAAAAAAGTTGACCCCTTGTACTATATAATAAATAGTAAATAGTAAGTAATGGATTCGTTTATTGTTATAACTATTAACACAGTTTCACGTAATAAAAAAAAATAATAAATACTGAATAGTAAATAATGGATTAGTTTATTGTTATAACTATTAACACAGTTTCACGTAACAAAAAAAAATAATAAATACTGAATTATAAATAATGAATTAGTTTATTGTTATAAGTATTAACACAGTTTCACGTAATAAAAAAAAATAATAAATACTGAATAGTAAATAATGGATTAATTTATTGTTATAACTATTAACTTATGAATGAATATTATACACTTTGTTAAACAGCAACAAATCGTTGTAAAATAAAAGAAAATATAAAAACCCTACGAAGTTATTCCCTAATCCAATAGTTTTGAAAGATGTAATATCGTAAGGGGTTAAAGACGATGATGAACGCGACGGAAGGGTGTCCAGGCGCTTCTTCTGGGCCATTAAGGGAAACAAATTTTCTAAACGACTTTTCTAGGCGACTCGAGGAGACGCATCCTTTTCGCGAATGGCTCGGCCGACCTCCCGTTATCGCTCCGAAGGAGAGAGAACCCCCTATCGATTTTGGCTGCAATTGGAACACGTCTATTCAGACATTGTTTGCACGAGCAATGCTCGCGTCTGCCAAACTCGCTTTAACACTAGATTTACCAGGCCAGTCGAAATGACTGGTTTTGCAATTTCAATTCGAAAATCCTACTGCATGTGAGATTTCCTTTCCGAAATGATATGACATGACTTTTGTTGCCATAGCTAACGAATCGGTTTTATGGATTTTATATTATTTTATATGTATTTGGAACAGATATATTTTCTGTTATTGAAATTTATACTAATACTAGTCGAAATGACTGGTTTTGCAATTTCAATTGAAAATTCCTAATGCATGTGAGATTTCCTTTCCGAAATGATATCGTGGCTTTTGTTGCCATAACTAAAGAATCGGTTTTATGGATTTTATATTATTTTATATGTATTTGGAACAAATGTATTTTTTGTTATTGACAATTATATCAATAACTATAAGTGCGCACACGACGCTCGAGGTTTCTACAAACAATCAAGCGCGTGATTAATTAATAATTTCTATAATTCTATTCTTGCTTTACAATTGATATTGTTCAATTTTTCTCGTTATTTTTTAAAAGTAAATAAAGACTGGAAAGGCTACTAAGTACTTTTTCTATAGACCAGTAATTCTGATTGGTCTTTGTAATAATAAATATACTTAAATTACTAGTAAATCCAGTGTTAACATGTCTGTTAAGTAGAACGGCGAATTTCTGTATTTTGTGGTAAAACCTCCACATCCATAGTATGTAATAAGGACTTTAATTAGGATTCAGGTATAACTGTATGCTAGGCACAAAAATGCGTACTGTCGCCTAGCTTGCCAAATCTTCCATACAGTCCATACTATTCGTATCGTGCGCCTATCGGTATAATTATATAAATAAAATTATTCATTGAAAATTGAATTAATCATATATTGGAATTCTAAAAGAACTTGGAATCATATAGTTATAATTCCTCTAAATATAATTATTCACACAAGTTTCCCCCTCCACCAGTGTTTCATTCCACGCAACCCCTCATCAATGCCTCTTGCCAGCTATCATCGCCTCGCACCGCGAAACAACAATGAAACAACCGACATCTTCGAGCAACCCGGTCTCCACTCGTTTCGCGTTATTTCGTAATCGTACTCACCCCGGACGGATCCTCGAGTACACGTTGTTACCCGACCCGGGAGGAATTTCCAATTAAGTCGGCCGTGTACCGGCCATCGATCAAGCGCCAACGCGAATCCGCGCGATTAATTAGGCGACGTCTCGTGATCCGC
>NC_135773.1:8031869-8117948 GCF_028453695.1 Augochlora pura | reverse complement strand
GATAATTAATCGCGCGACGAATAATGTCCGCCGCCGGCCACGGTATCTTCGACGGCATAAATTCCTGGCTGGATGGCCGCGTTTTATTACGCGGACACTCGGACCCCAGCTTGATTCATTGCAACGACGCGCGTCCACTCTTTGCATATTAAATTCAATATTTCTTCGTTCGTTGCTGCGCGCTTTACCGGCGTTTTCGTTCAGGAGCTGTGCTCGAATGCCGGCGAATTTGTGCGCGGATTACATGGAAACGTTCGCCGCGAACTTATGCAAGGATAAACGCTGGACGAGTCGGATTTTTGTATAAAAGTGAAATAATATTTTATAAGATAGTATATTTGTGAAAGAAGTATTTTAACCCTTTGCAGATCGTGACTTTTTCGAGCAAGTGAGGTAGCAGGAAGGGATGATTTTCTAAGATGCGTCGAGTTGTCTTGTATACGAATTATTTTAATTCGTAAATAATAAAAATATAATTCATATACGATTATATGCAATTATATATAATTATATAATTTGCACAGAAATTATCTTTGCAAAAATGCCAACTGTCGCCTCTCACTCGTCCTGTCAAACGAAACACCGTGGCGACCAAAAGTCGCCTCTCGTTCGCAAAGGGTTAACTATTTCTGCAGCAATTGCATTTTTATTTTTACAACTCCTGATGTTGTAAGGATCAGTTGCTTACATGTATTAGAATTCGCGTTGTTAAATGAATTGCGTTGGAATTGAACAACTGCATGCTCGTAATTTATACAGTACCTGTATCTAATCATCAGCGAAGTTAATATTCCAATGTGCCCGACGTAGGTGTTCGTAGGTGTGGCATGAGACAGCTATGAATACTTAAAATTTAATCGTATTAAACTGGGAGGCGTCACATTACGTGCTGTAAGCAGCAAAGAACCCTATTATGTGCTGAACTAGAGCGATCCATTTCTCACGGCTAGACGCCTTTCACGACTTTTCCAATATAACACTGTGCAACGAATTTTAAGCACGCAGCCTCTCTGAAATACGGCCTCGCGTATTTTTCTACAACGTCACTAAATTTCTTCTAAAAACTGCAGACTCGCAACATTATTTATAAGACTCGTCTGCTGACTGTGAAACCGGTGTAGTCAATTCTGATAGGGTTGTAACTCGTGGCTATAGTTCATGCATCTATGTTTTGATGACTAGTTGATGATTATTGGGTACGAAATAATTGGTTTCGAATAAGTCACGGACTTAAGAAATAAAGACATTAATAATGTTTGATAAATATCTTAGTTACCTTAGTTATTTAATTGGCAATATTATTATTACAATATCTGAGATTATTTTGGTTCAATTATATTACTGAAACGAGATGGATTTTTACAGTACTTCACTTTCACTTCAATTATTAATTTTATTTCATTGGATTGATCAACTTTAATATATACCTTAGTCACTATGAACATTTAAACTTGCGAGTTAACGTCACGGTAATTTATTATATTATATTATCTCAAGGTTATGTCAAGGTAATTTATTATATTATATTATCTCAAGGTTATGTCAAAGTAATATATTATATTATATTATCTCAAGGTTATGTCAAGGTCATATATTATATTATCTCAAGGTTATGTGTGCCCATAAGCACCCATAAACTTCCAATCGTCGTTCAAAGCCACGTCCAGTTGCAATCGTTCACCAAACAATCCCAAACCCTCCGCGAATTATCCCACAGCATCCGCCTCGCCCCAACGACAGGTGTGCAGCATGCGCAAAAGTAGCAGTGTTTACCGTGTCACGTCTTCACCGAAGTGGTACAGCCCGGAGAGTCTCGAAGGCCTCTACCTCGATAGCAGGCTCTCCCGTTCGCGATGGAATTTTCGCCGGGCGTGGTGCACGAATTTCTCTCGCCGGGAATTCGATTGTTTCCCTGTTGTCGGCCGTAGCGAAAAGAAAATGGAAATATAATTTCCGTCGCTCTCCGCCGAAACGGAAGAACGTGTTCGCCTTCCTTTTCGTAGGCCCGCGCGCGCCGCCACCAATGAAATTTAATCAAGCCGCGAGAGTTTCGCGAGGGCGGAGCCCCTCTCGGCAAAGTCAAACAAAAGTTGCCGCTGGACGGCGACAAGCATGTTTATCGATAATATCCGGGATATACTTCGCCGGTGACCCTTCGTCCGGGGTCCTCTTCCGCGATCCTCCAGAGGAGACTTATATTATACTTTTTCCGTATGAAATCCCTGCCGAGCGCATAAAGCGGGGAGACGGATCGATCGGGCCACTTCAAGTTGTCAGCGACGACTGCACGGCTCGCGGACTTTTTCTCCGGTCCCTGGAAATTGCAGGTTATCCGAGGCGCACTTACATCTGTAATTTCCAGAATTTCCCGGCCTCTCTTCCTCTCTTTCTCTTCCTCTCTCTTGCGTTCTTTCTCTCTTGCTTTTTCTCTCTTTTATTTCGTCTCTCTCTTGCTCTTACTCTCTTTTTCTCCCTCTCTCTTGCTATCTTTCTCTCTTGCTTTTTCTCTCCTCTGCTCTTTCTCTTCCTCTCTCTTGCTCTTTCTCTCTTTCTCTTTTCCTCTCTTTGCTTTCTTTCTCTCGTGCTTTTTCTCTCTTTTATTTCGTCTCTCTCTTGTTCTTTCTCTCTCCTGCTCTTTCTCTCTTTCTCTTCCTCTCTCTTGCTTCTTCTCTCCTGCTCTTTCTCTCTCTTGTTTTTTCTTTCTCTTGCTCTTTCTGTCTCTTGCTTCTTCTCTCTCTCTTGCCTTTTCTCTCTCTTGCTCTTTCTATCTCTTACTGTTTGGCTTTCTCCCTTTCTCTCCGCTTGTACGTCCGATTCGTTCTGGTTCGATGCGGCAGTCTTCGAGAGAGAGAGAGAGAGAGAGAGAGAGAGAGTTGTTAAACCATGTATTTCCCTGGAACCAGCCGCGCAACTATTGCACCAACGCGATCCGTTTCTGTCCCTTCCATCTCATATTTATTCGAGTACTGTGAAAATCCACCTCGACTCAGATATACACAGGCTGATTCACGGATCTGTCTCGCAGTGTTTCGTAACTGATACGGAATTATCGCAAATATTATAATATAATAAATTACCTTGACATTAACTCGCAAGTTTAAATGTTCATAGTAACTAAGGTATACATTAAAATTGATCAAAGTAATGAAATAAAATTAATAATTGAAGTGAAAGTGAAGTACTGTAAAAATCCATCTCGTTTCAGTAATATAATTGAACCAAAATAATCTCAAATATTATAATCATCAAATATATCAAATATTAATCTCAAATAATGATAATTAAATATTATCATTATTATTATTATAATAGTTATTTAAGTAAGGTAACTAAGACATTTATGAAACATTATTAATGTCTTTATTTCTTAAGTCCATGACTTATTCGAAAGCAATTATTTCGTACCCAATTTCCACCACCCCTAATCTTAAACTGAATTAACTAGCCATCAATGCTTTACGCCTACCTGAGCAAGCAAACTTATTCACCTAATACCAAGCTAATACCTGTCTAATACCTATCTAATACCCAGCTAACACCCAGCTAATACTCAGCTAAATACTCTGGCTATCCTTTTACCACCGCGAAACCTTTATCAACTTCTCGAAGCCTATCTGGCGGACGATCGCTCTCAACGAACCACCTTTCAACCCCTTGCCGTATTTTGACTTGTTAAGTATAAATGTTATTCCGTTCCTTTTAAGCCGGATAATTGTTATAATTTGGTACAAATAAACTTTATACGCGTGTTTATTCGTAATAAAAAGTTTATTGCAAAACTTCACACGCATCCCGCGATTTCAACAGATTTCTCTTACAAACAACGAGGGTACGAATACTTATGGAGCTGCTTGTACGTACGGGCGACGGTTGCCGAAGTCGAAGAGAAAGAACGAAATTGTGACCGGAATTCCTCGCCGCGGTCGGAGACGGATAACGCGGATCGTAATTCAATCCGGCTCGGTGCTGGGAACTGGTCAGAAAATGATTCCGCGTTTAACCCCGGGCCCGGGCGTCGAAGGTCGCCTAGGCAAAGTAATGTCCCACATAACCGCTTCGGATCGGAATTCCCACGGGAATAGTTGCCCATTGCCGCCGTCGCAGTCGCCGCCGCGCCGAGCGGAACGATAAATTCTCGTCGGCGCGGCACCGCGCGTTATATAATTTACAATTAAAAGCCGGCCTCTCGGACGGCGAGTCGCTTTTACCAAATTATCAGGCTCGATTATTAATTTCGCCGCGTCTCGTAAAGTAGAAAGTAACGGCGCAGCGGATTCGAGCGGATTCGAGCGGAGTCGAGCGGAGTCGAGCGGAGTCGCGAGCTGTTCGCCAGCGAAAAAATAAATATTTTCCATTTTCTAAATAATTTCTAATTAATTTCCCTTTTCCTAAATAATATATAATTCAGTGCAAACTTTTTATTTATAGCTAGTTAATATTTAATATTTTCAAGAATGTATGTTTAATTCAAAGCGCTTTGTTGTGGTGTAACTCCAATGGTGTAACTCCATGCACCTTAGCTATATTCACCTAAAATAATTGTATATACAGTCAAGCTACAGGTTGATAAATTAATAATAAATATTATATAATAAATTGCAAATTATTATACAATATTATATAATAAAAGCAGTTATCTTTACCACCAGGGTGGTAATTATCCCCGGGCATTTTATGCAAGCCTGGGAGAACACGATGCGATAAATAAACTAATTCAATATTATCAGTAACAAAGTACTTTAACAAAGCAAGTTACCAATTTTAATTTTAACATTCTCTTTTTTTCTAATTGACTTAACATTCTCCGATCAAACTACCATGCTAACCTCTAATTTCTTCGAAACTGCGGAAAACGAACGATGATTATTTGCGAAATAGACGATTCGTTTGCGTCACGCGACGAAAAAAGATGCCAGAACTTCCCGCAGTTTTCGGCGACAGGTTTCGGTTATACATTCACGCCAAGAACTTCGAAAACTATGTTCCGTCGTGCTTCGCACCCCTGCCTTCTAGCCGCTGGCGGACCGATGCGATTTATGCACGGTTTTTCGAAAAAATCTGCCAGCTGCCGCGGCGGAAACTGCGGAAAGTCGTTCCCGTATTCAGATGGATGCCGAAAGAAAAGTTTCTGCTTGTTAGACGCGACGCGCCGACCAGAGAGAGAGAGAGAGAGAGAGAGAGAGGCAGAAGGCGAAGTTACGAACGCTTGCGGATTACGTCGATTCGGTGGGACGATTTTCTACTTGACGGAATTAGGCGTCTATAGAAATTCGGCGGACTTCGGCGGCGTGCGCGCTGGAAGAGGAAACTCGGCGGACCACGGACAAATAGTAGACTTCCGCTTTTCTGACCCAGTTCGCGGCGCAACTAAAATTCTACCGTGGATTCCAACAATTTCGCGATCGTTCTAAATCATTAGAGAAGTGAGGCACAGATATGGAATTATTTGGATTATTTTCAACCTTGATTTCTATTAAAATTTACTTTTACATCCATTTATATTTAATATATTAAAAAATTATTATAAAAATTTTAAATTTCAAGTAACCCATTTTGATCTGAATTTCTATCATCTGAAAATTAACATAATATATCAAAAATTAAATATTTATAATTTTTACAAACGACAATATATAAACATCTATTTAAGTCTCTCCAACCGTGGATTATCAATTAATTACAGGTTCCTCTAATAAGAATATTAAGCCGCCGAATTATTTAATTTTAATGTTTAATTATTAACTCAACTTTTTCATTATCATAATAGGGTACAAAAAAACAAATAATAAAATTGCTTTGCCGTGGCTATACGTTCCAATTCGATAATTACACTAGGTGATTTTATATAATTTTTAGAATTGTTCTGTATTATGTATTTTTTATATTTGCGTGGGGGCAATGCTAAGAATGTTAAGAATATATTCTACCCTTTTATTAAACCCTTTCTAACATTTCTGCATACACCGCGAGTGCATTAAAGTAATGCGGCATCTAAGAAGTTGGTGCAGATAGTGCGAGGGTCCTGCAGAGAGAACGTCCAGTCCAAAAGCATAAAAGAAAGTATTATCTAGGAAGCGGTACAATGGTATAAGGCTCGAGCAAGAATCACCGAAATCCAGCGATTCCATTGGAACTCTGCGGACCTTTGAGACCTCCGGAACCTCTCGAAGTTTCCAATACCATTACAGTAGCTCGACTCGAGACTCTGTGGCTGTGCGATGCCAGGCGAATCGAACGCGGGGGTGGATTTAGGTTCGGAGATCATCGTTGACGTCGTCGTCTCTGCTTGGGGGGATAACGAAGGGTGGGAGAACAGCAGCGAGCCCATCGAGTCCGTAGGCTCTCTCTCCTCGATCATTAGCATGACGCTCGCCGATGCTCGAGAGGAAAATAATGCGATCGTCGAGAGAGTACGCGCTCTCGGTATATCGCGTGCGTTTCGATTTTATGCGGCAGACGTGAATTCCGTCTCGTTACGCGTCACAGTAATTTGGAGGATTCGACGGTAAATTGGTATCATTTTCGAACCTCGTTATAGGCATTGCAATGATTGTCGTAATTTTTGAATTTCATTATAGACGTAGCAATGATTGGTACAATTTTTAAATCTCATTATAGACATAGCAATGATATCTATACTAAAAATAATTAAGAAATAGCAATTTCTAGCTATTGATAATGAAATGTTTTCTGAAAAAGAAATTCTTTTAATTCCTATAATCGAATCAATTAAAAAATACAGATTTAAAAAATAATAACTTGAAGCTATTGATAATGAAATATTTATTGTAAATATAGAAGGATAAATTTTAATAAATTTCAATTGCTATTTTCGATCTAAAAGAAATTCTTTAAATGTAATTAATACAGCATAGAAATTAGATCTTGCTTTAAATATTAATTTCACCAGTATATTAATTTAATTATTATTACTCCTCTAAACAGTGATTAATTCCTATAATCGTCTCGATCAATCATTTAACCGAATGAATTTAAAAATACAGATTAATTGTTTCGAGGGAATTAATTAAATTCGCCTGGACTTAAGTGTTCGATTTAATTCGAGTAAATGGATTATTAATTGAGGCGAATAAAATTGTTGAATTCGATTGCAATCATGTATAATTCCATAATTAGAGCAACTGATCTATACTACAACTCTACACGAGCCGCTTCCATCGTTTAATGCTCGCCTCGATTTTTTAATATCATTACAACGTAATCGAGTAATTAAAAAATTTTGAGAAATTAATTTTTCATTAAAGGTCGTTGAATTCTATTTTAACCGGACCCCAGTGCCCTCTCAACCCCCATCGAAACGATAGCCCGTCTAATAAGTCCGGTGTTATCAATACCGCGGGCCCCATCAAGTTTTCGATAAGGCGGATCCCGTTACGAGATCCTTCGATAATTGTTATCGGATCCGCCGCGTTTTCGATATTCATGATCGCGTGTCGAATGACTCTCGTGATACTCGTATCATATTCAGTAGCGCCGGACTGTGTCCAATATTGATTATTCCACGCGGCCTGTGTGTGTCGCCGCCGCGGCACATAGGGAGTCCCTTTTACCACGGTCCTCTCTCGGATGCGGCCAGCTTCTCGCAAGGGTAGTAAATGACATTCATCAATTCCTCTTATCCGATACGGTTTTCCACGCGGCTCTCCGCCGCTTTTGCGACAGTTTAGCGTCTAGGTTATGTACGATTTTTACGGAGACTCCGAAAACTTCGTAACTTTCTTTCGAAGTTGATAGCATCAAAATTTATTTAGCGTCGATGTTTATTCGATCAAAATTCAACTCGTTCGAGACATTTTGTTCATTGTTCTTTTCAATGATCGAGCGCCATTTTTAAAGTTCTCGACTTTTGAGTGGATAAACTTAGTTTGTTTAATTTTATATAACTGTATATTTTTATAAGTAAATGTTTTTGTCAATTGTATAAGTGTGTACTCGTTTAATTATATATAAGTAAAAACTTGTTTAATTATATACAAGTAAAAACTTGTTTAATTGTATATAAGTATATACTTATTTAATTACACAATATTATAATATAATATATAATTCAATTATTCTATGTTATTCTATGTTATATTTATGGTATTCTACGTTAGCACGGGGGAACATTTATTGATAAAATAAATTTCGTAGTATATATTTGCGCAAATTTATATGATCATATATTAATACAAGTATTGGATTTTCATTGCAGAACTTATGGATCCGCATCGCATTGGGCAACGTTCTGCGAATAAACGAGTTCATGATACCACGTTCCGGGCCTCTGTAAGTATTGTTCTTACTATATAACCCCCTGGGTATTCTTTGTAAGCCCGGGGGAGCATTTATTGCTAAATAAATATCAATTATTTGTGATTAATATATAGTGTTATTATTATTATTAACATTACTATACAAATACTAAAATAATAATAACAAGCACATTAATTACAATAACGTTAAATAATAATATAAATAATCTGCATCGAATCATATAAAATAGAAATACCGTAAATAATAAAACATCAATCATCTAGCTTCGGAATTAAAATATCCTCGTCTTCAAAGGGTTAAACCAAATTCAAGAAACAGTACAGTATAAAACGACGTCTAATTCGCTGCGATTCACGGTCGTCGTCGGAACAAACAGCGCCCCCCGGCGATTTTAAACAGGAGCCGCGTCCAAGTTTATCGCCGACTGAAATTTCAAACTCGCGGAGGAACGTGCATCATCGCAGCGAATTAGGCGACTATTGATCTCGACAACGGGATAATAAGATCGCCGGCAAAGATATCGTGTGCACGCCGGACAGCTTATCTGGTTAATTGAACGTCATTGAAACCGGGCCTCCCCCCCCCCCCCCCCCCCCCCCCCGCCCCCTTCCCGCGCTCCGGCTGTCCCGTTGCACGTGTATCGGAGACAAATACCAACAACAATTCGCAGCCGTCGAGAAGGTGTATCACGGCGGGAGCTGCGACGCTAAAACTGTCTTTGTCTCTGCCGTTTCAGGAACGCCGTGTTCCGATCCGACGACAACGAGGACGTGGACCTGCTGGTTAACATATACGACGCCGCTGACTTCGAGTTCGGTAAGTCGTTGATGATGACATTAGGCTTAATTACTAAAATTTTTAATTTACTATTTTAATTTGAATTTACTAGAATATTAAATTTTAATTTATTAAAATTTTAATTTTAATTTACTAAAATTTTAATGTTAATTTACTAAAATTTTAATTTGAATTTACTAAAATTTTAATTTGAATTTACTAAAATTTTAATTTTGATTTTCTAAAATTTTAATTTTAATTTACTAAAATTTTAATTTTGATTTTCTAAAATTTTAATTTTAATTTACTAAAATTTTAATTTTGATTTTCTAAAGTTGGGCTTATAATTGAGTTAACAGGAAAATAATGCTAACTGCGATATAACGCGTAGTTGGCGTAAGCAAGATAACGTCGATTTTTGTCGCGAGAATTCGCGCGTTCGGCTCGCGACAATACGTAGCCTAAAACTAGCATATTCCGGCGATCAGGTGCTTAAACATTCGCGGTGTTTACCGGAGGATCCTATTGCCAATTAAGCAACCGCTTCCGGGCGTAACTGCGGAGAACTACTACTACTACTACTGCTACCGACGCAGTGATTACAGCGAAACTTTCCTATCCGGTAATACACGGTCTTTTCGCCGAGAGATCCCCTTTGATCTCTTTACAAGTCTCCTTGTCCCCCGAAAGAAGAAAGATACAAAGAAACAATCGACCTCGTGACTGGGATAAGTGGGTGGATCAGAGTTTCCAAAGAACTCGGCCGAAAGCGTAATACTTTTACTTAATGCCCTAATAACTTTAGCCCACACCGGGGAGCATGAATATAGCATTGAATATGCTATAATTAAGTCACTTATTCAGGGAAGAATTTTTTTAGAAAGGATCAATCCATTTAATTGTTCATATATAGCACCGAATATACTATAACTGAGTCACCTATTCAGGGATGAATTTTTATAGAAGGGAACAATTTATTTAATTGTCTGTTTTTTTATTTATCATTTATTTTGTTTTATTCGACGAGGTTTTGTTAATATTGTTGACGGAGTTTATAATAGTTTTAATAGTTTTTCAAGTGATTCTCATTTTAAAATATAGATATTGTTCAATGCTAATCTTATGAAAATATAAAAATGTTTATAGTTAAATAACCGGTCAGTAAATTGCGAAGATTACTTGTGTTAATAATTTTTAGGTCTACTTGGACAATACAAAGTAGTGCCACTGTCAACAATATACTATTTTTATAAATAAAATTTAAACTTGAGTTCATAAAAAAAATAGTGTCGCAAATAATAACTGCTAAGCTACAAAGATGAGGTTATGTCAAAATTATTACTAGACTACAAAGATAAGGTTATGTCAGAATTATTACTAGACTACAAAGATAAGGTTATGTCGAAATTATTATTAGACTACAAAGATAAGGTTATGTCAGAATTATTACTAGACTCCAAAGATAAAGTTATGTCGAAATTATTATTAGACTCCAAAGATAAGGTTATGTCAAAATTATTACTAGACTCCAAAGATAAGGTTATGTCGAGATTATTACACAGATAAGACTACAATCCTAACCGCATTGAAGTTGACATAACCTCACCAATGCTATAATAATTTAACAATCGCAAATTAGAACTCCGATTATTTTATCTCCTAAACAAAAGCAACATTCATAGTTATGCATACAAAAATCTTCTATTATTATATTTTAAAAAATTTTATTTTTTTAAATCTATATTATTATTATTAATTATTAATCATCACACCCTTCCACCTCGTATAATCGACTTTCCTCCATTTTCATCCAAACATCGGAAATACTAAAAAATAAGAGCTATACTTATACTCCTGACTATAGTCAACATTTTGTCCATTATGTAGCGGAGGATATTTATTTATCAGTATTTAGAGCGTCGCCGCGGCAAACGTCGAGCGCGCGATGATTATTGGCGCGCCGCCGTTTCCCGAAGCCGTACCCGGCAAATCTTCTCTTGTCTAGAGTTGAAAAGTTATGCGATACTTCGCGGGCTTCGTGTTCCGCGTACCGAACCGACAAGAAGACGGGACACACACACACACACACACACAGGCAGGCACCGCCTCCAGATTTTCGCTTGCTTCCTTGCTATTTTGCACGCGCGAAAGCAGTCGCCGGAGGACGCGTGAACTTTTCCATTTCGAGTATACGAACCCTTCTACGTTGCATTCCGAGTGCACTGTAGCCGACTTTTCGCACCGTCTTTGCGCGCCTTTGGATATCGGAATAGTTTTCCCATTTCTACCGAATCACATGAAACTGCCACTGTTTCTACTTTGAACCTCGTACGATTGTTATGTCGAAATTCATGCTACCTGCTGAAATGTCGTAAGGTTAGAGTCGGTGAGGACATTTTTCTGGGATTTTTGCTAGCTGTGGTTGCATTGGTGGAGTTGAAATTATTATTTAAATTTGAGTTCTGTGAATATTGAATAATAGAACTGGCATTTATATTAAATAGTAGATAATTTGAGGATTTGATGCATTTATGCCAGGAATGGTGGTTGACCACTTGCAAAACTTTTGTCTTTGCAGTGGCAATGATTAAATGATTTTTTAGTGTAATAATTTTTATATAGAGTATAATAGTTTACTGACATAAACTTTACTGTATTTACTTAGTGACGGATTTATTTATTATAGTAATATATTTAATGAGACGCTTCATTTTTCAAGTTCAAAGGACACGTCCCCATTGGAGCAAGTAGAATAGGAACGTCTTTGATCAGACAGAGTACTTTACTTAGCCTAAATTCAATATCCTATACAACTATTCCACCGTACAAATTGTAAATAATTTTATCAAGTAATAATATTAATAACAGCTTTAAAAATCGCCCATATTGTTAAATTTATTGCATATTAATATCATTCTGTATTTTATGCAAAATAAAAATTATCTTCTCTTAAAAAATACAGAAAAATTACATAGACATAAATGGCCTTAATTAGAACACATTAAAATAGAAATAAACAAATTAAAAATAATACAGCAATATTCCAAAATTCTTTAGTTATCATCTCCTATTTATTTGTCCGTCGTATTTATTTAGAAGTCCGTCGCTTTACAACAATATTAACTCCTTACACCTCAGTGGTGACTCTAAAGCAATATATATACCAATAAAGATTAGATTTAATAAATTAAATTTAATAGATTAAATTTAATAGGTTAAATAAATAGAAATGCACTTTGTTACACAGAATGGAAATACTATAACCCAAGATAATTACATCATTTTTACAATTCAAACGTCTTCGAGTGCAAAGGGTTAAAAGATCTTTAAAAACGCGACTTATCCAAAGCAAAAGCGAAAAGTCGCTAGAAATTCCAATTTCGACGGTAACGCGGATTAGCCGGCGCTTTCGGAGACAATGATGATCTATCGGACCGGGCCCGGAGCTCCGCGGAGGTTTAAACACAATCTACTTTCGTGCCGGAGCCGAGCGGAAAAGCAAAAAAAGGTTCGGCGGAATGCAATCGATTTCCAATTAAGCTTTTTTCCGGCCGCTTTTCACCGAGCCACTTGAAATCCAGTTTTCGAGAGTGTAATGATTAATCGGGCATCGTTTGCCTAGCTCGGCCAACATCGCCGGAACGCGCGCCGCAAAAAACGATGTTCTCGTGATGCGCGCGCCAAGCCAACGCGCTCGATTCCGCCGGGGAATCCGCTACGGAATCGGAGGATCCCGGGAGGCGGTTCGAGTGGAGGTGTTTCAATGTATCGTTCCGCGTCGTCGCCGAGATTCCTGCGGAAAACAGTTCTGCGCTCTGTTTTTTTAAGGAATGTTTCGAAGTCGGAGACGAAGATGGTCTTTTAGCGTAGAGAAGACATGGTCGTTCGAACCTCGTGGCTTTATAATTGCAGATATATTTTTTAAAAAAGAGAGAGACAGCTGCCTAATGCTAGAATAAAAAACAATGACATAACTGTGTTATTTCTACCTTTTTGTGCATGAAATTCTTTTTAATACATTGACCAGGTTCTTCCAATTAATATGATTCCAAACACGATATACTTTACACTGTATTTATTCATTAAACGAATCAAATTATTTATATTATTTCTGGAATAATATTCGTCTAAAGTATGTTATGTTGGGTCTCATTTTAATTGGGAAAGTATCAGCAATATGTTAAAAATAAATTCAATTTTAGGATATTAATATTAAGACAGTTATTGTATTATATAATATAAATTCTTCAAAATTAGAGTAAAATTCTTGTCATTAACATCAAAGCATTTCAGTTAAATTTTTTAGCCTTGAAATAAACACTAATTTCTCTTATGAGAAACTATTGCAATTGAAAAGCATCGACTTGCAATAATTATAAACAAGATAGCCCCTCAAAGTGTATTAACTACCTCAATACTTAATACTCGATACTCGATACTCGATACTCGATACTCGGTACTCGATACTCGATACTTAATAATGCATTAACTACCTTATACAACTCACACCTTGTAAACTTGATACCTTACGCGACATTAAAATTGACTTTTCACGCAGCCATTGGCTCAAATTAATTCTGCGTAATTCTGCGATGTTTGACGGCTCTCTTCGAGACGATTTTCACGAAGAAAGATCCTACTCATCCGAGACAAGGTTCCCAGCAATTTGCGTTGTCGCCGGAGGCACGCCCGGCCAGCGAAATCGAACGTAATTACTCCTCCACGCTCGTTCCCTCCCTTTCAATCTTCTTTCTCCGGGCGAGCGTCCTCCCGGGCCGAGCAGGATCCGCGCGGCCCGACGTTTTTAACAGAGCAGAACGGAAAATTGGAGCCCGATGAATGAGCCGGCGAACCGTATCCATTCATTCCCAGAATCCCGGAGAAGCTAATTTCGTTGAGCTTTTGTGCCCGCCGGGATCGCTCTCTCTCTCTCTCTCTCTCTCTCTCTCTCTCTCTCTCTCCTCCCTCTATGGCATCTTCGTCGGCGGGTCGTTCCCTTTTTCTTTTTTCTATCATCGCAGCGTTTTCTTTTCGGCCGCGCGTCGTTTTTCCCTTCGCGGCGGTGCCGTTGATAACGCGATGGGAGGAGATTCGTTAATACGGACTTGACCGAGTTTTTAATTGAATGACCGCGGCGATAGCGCGAAAAACCAATCGATACCCTCTCTAGCCTCGCGGATATAAAATATTCAGAGGCGTTTCCGTTCGCGGTAACAGGGCCGCGATTTATAATCCCGTTCTATCGACGGCCTCTCGCATTTTTCCACGTCGTCGACGGCGAGATCGATCGGCCACCCCGGTCGAACGAACGCTCGATTTAACGAGCCCGACGATGACTGCTAAATACCTTGATGAAGAGCGCGCGTGACCGCGGAAGTATCGACGCGATGACTTTTGCTAAGGCGTCACGCCGCGGCGTCAGTAATAGCGACGAATCGTGACGTTACATGCGTGGACTGTATTAACCCTTTGCCCTGAAATTATTCTATTTCATTCCAAAATAATTTTGCCAACATTAAGTTTTAGATTTAAAAAATTGTCAAGTAGTAAAACTGTTGGTAGGAGTCACAAGAATAAATTTTGTATGCATACAAATTTATTTTGTTAAATAAAATGGAAATACTACGAACCAGAAAAATTATTTCGAATTTACAGTTGAAATGGCTCCGAATGCAAAGGGTTAAATGGAGGACCGGAATTTAGTGGAAAAGAAACTTATATATTATACATCAGCTTTTAAATAGTCATCATCATCCTATGAATATTACAGGATAAACATTTGAACCAAATAAACTTTAGCTTGTAATAGCTAGCCTACGATTTCAAGAAAAAAAAACATCAAAGAAATACTCGCAAAAGAATCTTCGTACGCGACAAGCTCGCGGCTCATTGGCCACTTCGCGCGTTAAAAACCGTGGCATGGGAGCGTGGAAGGAATTCGGAAAAATGCTGATTTCACGGGCAATTACCTCGAACAGCGCGAGGAAGAGGCGCACCTGCTGGCGCACGCGGTGACAGGGTGCTCGTTCGACTGCACACGGGTTCATTAAGTTTTTCCTCGTGCAGTGGAGACGCCTATGTACACACGCGGCGTCGTAATATCACGCGCGCGCGCACGATATACCTCATTAATCTCTCCCGGATGATGGGGGTGATTCGATGTCGCCGATACGACGCGTATATAACCTCGATATGCCCGGAATTCGGCGGCGGGACGGTTGATTAGCCGGAGGATCAAAGCGCCGCCGAAATCTTCGGAATTTTGTGCTAAGCGCTTGAGCCGAGGTCGATCTTGGCTGACGACGGTGTTAGGGGCAGTAAGTCAGTTTTCCCGCATCGTACCACCCGTGAATTGATGGTGGCAGACCTGGAACATCGTTTTAGAGAGGACCCGCGCGAAATCCACCCAGTTTTTTAGTATGTGATTTCGGCGACCCGACCTTATCCGACCCTTGTTGATGGCCGCGTTAGGTGGCCAGTTTTCAAGGTTTTTAGGGCAGAGATAGGGGGAGGGAACTTGAAAATTACTTTTTAGATGACGGTAGTTGTGGAATTTTTGGATAAATGTTTGCTTTGGTTGAAACAAAATTTGATTATTGGTGACAACAGTTCGATTTATCGAAGGTAATTTTCTCGGTTTGAGGAGTATAATTAGATGACGTCAACTTGGAAGGCGCCATTTAAAAAAAAACACCTTGGAGAATTATTATTAAATATTTGCATCGATTGAAGCAAATTTGATGCTTGTTAATAACAGTATTAATTAATGTCACAGTTATCTCGCATCTCGAAACATAAATAAATAAAGATAACACCCAAACACTATTTAAAAAAAAAGCCCAGACATAACCTCAATATATCAAGCTTATAATATTGACATAAACTTCGGCATTTTTTTATCAAATTCCAATTTTGTTTAACAAATTTAATCCTAGGTGACAACCCTCGTTGATGGCAGTGTTAGGTAGCGAGACAATTCTCTCGCTTCTCGAAGTATAAAAAGATGAAAATAGCTCAAAAACGTAATTTTAAAAATACATCGCAATCTCCGGAATTCATTATTAATTCGAAGTATTGAAAACAGTTTTATGGATTTTACAAGAACAAACAGATAGGAACAGCTTGAAAACATTTTTAAAAGTCTCGCCGGATCCATTGGAATTTTTTATTAAATATTTACGTCGAACCAAACTCAATCCTTGGTTACAACACTTTGAAGCAATAAAGGCAGACTTCTCGCTTCTCGAAGTATAAATAAATAAAAACAGCTTTAAAACAACGTTGTAAAAATACATCGCGATCCCCGGAATTGTTTTATTATTAATTCGAAGTATCGCAGACAGTTTTCTCGTTTCTCGAAGCGCAAACAGACGAAGACAGCTTGAAAACCGCTTGAAAACGTCATTTTAAAAGTACGTCAGACCTTCTTCGGGGATTCTTTTATTATTAATTCGAAGTATTGAAGACAGTTTTTTCTCGTTTCGCGAAGAGTAAACAGATAAAAGACGGCTCGAACAACATTTTAAAAATGTCTCGTCGGAACATCTTTGGCCCTTTGTTTTTTTTATCAAATGTTCGCATCGAAGAAAATTCAAGTCGCGTTGGCGGCGACAGTTTGAAGTGTCGAACAGAGTTTTCTCGCTTCGCGAGGTGTAAATAGATAAAGACAACGTGCAAACACAATTTTAAAAGGACACCGGGGCCTTTGGTATTTTTTATCGAAATCCAATTTTTTGTAAATTCGATCCTGGGCGACGACAAACAATTTTCTCGCTTCTCGAAGTATAAATAAAGAAAAACAATTTGAAAACACAATTTTTCTCGAATCCATAATCTTTGGAATATAAGTACTGTTATTATGTAACTATAACACTATAATAATTATTATTAATTAAATTATTATTACTATCCATACATACATATAATAATTACTAATAATTAAATTATTATTACTATCCCTAGGTACATATAATAATAGTTATTATTAAGTACCCTAAGTACATATAATTTTTTATTATTAATTAAATTATTATTATTATCCCTATGTACATATACTTTTTATCATTAATTAAATTATTATTATTATCCCTACGTAATTAACCCTACAATATTAATAATATTAATAAAATCAACCCTACAATAATTCACTTAATAATAATTACAACTAATTACAGGAATAATAATTAAACGTAACGAAGACAAGCAACAGCGTTAACTCGTCGATAATTAGTTAACGGATTAAGGGCGGCAAGTTAGTAGTTTTCATCTCGGTTGCATTATTTTTCAAGCGGAGCTTGTTGCAACGCGCAGACGGGCGTTATCTTCCGTGAACAAAGTTTCTCGACGATCCCAGTTGGAATCGTTAGTACCAAGTTCTGATTCGTAAAGCCGGGATAATGAATTGTTGCGCGCGTAGATTGTTATTCAAACTGTGAAACAGGCGCGATCGACGAAACTTCGACGAGCTAATACGGAGTCGCTAATGTTTATTTCAATGGTATTAAGGCCGTTTATTCAGGACGAAAATAGGCAGATCTGGCGCGAAATTGTTTTAAAAAAGTGCCTTTGCATTCTCTAATTAATATATATAATTTTTATACTGTATAAAAAATGTCGAAAGGATCTTTCATAAAATATCAACCCCTTGTCTTTAGATGTTTAATCGTCTCAAAGTTTAATTATTTATTTCAATAGTATATCAGTCGAAATTATTTAGAAAAAAAATACCTGAGCAACTCTAGTATTCTATAATTAATGTAAATAATTTTTATACTGTGCAAAAGTATCGTAGAAACCATTAATAAAATCACAACCCCTTGTCCTTAGATATTTAATTTCTCAAAGTTTAATTATTTATTTCAATAGTATATCAGTCGAAATTATTTAGTAAAAAAATACCTACACCACACTTGTATTCTATAATTAATGTAAATAATTTTTAAACTGTATAAAAATGTCGGCGAGGTCTTTAACAAAATCTCAACCCCTTCACTGTCTTCAGAATATCGACGCCATGAATACGATATGCCGTTTTATAATAGAACCAACATAATTGCGACGGAAATACGGGGTTGCACAAATATTTGCGAACCGGGCGATTATGTTCGCAGCGCGGACCGACTTTCTTTCGATACGGGGAACACACTGTTCCTCGAAAACGTCGAACTAATAATTTCGCGGCCGGTAATAATGTTAACCAAGGCAATAAGCGGCCGGCTAACGAGAAAAACTAATTAAATCGCGATTGAAAATTCTCACTGTTCCGCCTTAATTAAACCGCGCTCGTTGAATTATAAACATTATAGAGGAGAGGCACAAAGGTTTCCCTCCAAGCCATGGAAAATACAGAGTCACGGCGATGTATGCGCAACGATATTAACCCGTTTAAACGCGGAAATTTTATTCGGCTTTAATTACCGAACGAGATTCGCGCTGCTCGACCCAAAGTTAAATATTGTATAAAATCAAATATTATACCGTTCACGTAACACGCCGTTCTCTTATCAATTCCTCCTGTCTGCGGTATTAACGCGTCCTGACAAGTGTCAGCTGTTCTTCTATTATTACTCTATTATGTGGCAATGGAGACATTGTTTCGAAAATACCTCGAGAAATAATTATTTTCTTGCCGTGGTACCTTAATAATTTTTTACGCAGAATGAACAGAAGAATCGATTTGTGTAATAAAAAATATGTAGTACTATTTAAACAAATTATGCAATTGTTAATTGCACATGCACTTCTGCATTTGAAAAAAAATTAAAGGCCTGTAGATGTAGTGCTCTTCGAATCATTTATGTTGTTCCTCTGGCATTTTTTCGTAAATGCAATAATAACGAAGTTATGGTTTATAACAATTGCGTGGACCACCCTGTGTGGCTAATACTATACTATAACTATACTAAAAAATATATATGTCAAGAGAAATGGTAATTTAGTTACGAAAAATTTTATCCGGGTAAAATCCAGCCGTACCTAAGAGTTAAACAGCCGACTTAACCCTTTAGTAAGACACTTTTGTTAATCAACAAATAATTGACTATAATATTTAAAAAAATAAATTACGATTATAAACTTTTATATTCTAGAAAGTAAAATGATATTACTAAAGGCAATAAATATCATTGTAAAATGTAGAGAAAAAGAAATGACTTCTACTTCGTGATAAGCTCCGTAGCGAAAGGGTTAATAAGCATAATGCGGTTCCAACGATCGTTCTTTATACGCAAACTCCGCGGCCGTATTATCGCCGGTACACAGTTCGATCGTTTCAGAGGATTCATAGCCAACGGAAGAGAAAGAAACGGAATCGTAGATGGTGGGAGTCCCATTGAAAGATCTATTGTATCATGATACCGACCTCCGCCATTACTCTTTGGCTCTGCGAATGTGTAAAAGAACGCGCCGAGAAAGAACGGTGGTAGTAAAAGGTTTTCCTCGAGGAACGATTTATTTTCCACGTTTTAACATAAATCCAGTCAGTCGCTTTTACTTCGCTTCTTTAATATTGATTCGACAAAAATAGGAACGGAGGGAGGGGGACTTTATTGGGCACTATTCTCGGCGAACCTCTGTCGTAGGTCTTCGCTTTCCGACTGCTCGTTCTCGTGTGCGGCTACACCGCACCGTGTTACCATCTCCAATAGCTTCGGGTTCGTCCCTTTTATTCGTGTTTTCGTTCCACGCGTTCTACCGCGGCGCATTCGGTATCTTGACATATTTCACGCCTCTGCGCGGTTCCAGCTACCGTGCGCACGCAACCTTTGACAGGACATTTGGAAAATTCGACGCGCGACGGATTTCTGTGCGGAATAACGCGCGGAACGACGCGGTCGAATATAATTTCGAGCTGCTGTTAATAACTGAACTGTGAAGTTTTTTGTAGCCGCGATGGGAATGAGGGAAGGTATCGGAATTGTCATTCTTGAGTTATTGTTATTGAAGAGCGAATTTTATGGAAACGTAATAAAAATAGGTGTAGGTTATGTTATAATTACAAGATGTAATTAATTAGATATATATTGAAATAGGCGAATCGGTTCATAGAAAATTCTGTGTTCTGTGGGAACTTGTTAAAATTAAGTTATTTTTTAATTCCGTGTCTGCAATTTAATTTTTAGTTAAAACATAAATTTATGTATAATACAGAGCGAGACTTAATTTAGTCAATTGCTTTGTGATTACTGCTTGGTAAAATCGAACGATACTATGGCATCGTGACAGAGTTATAAATTAGTAATTTATAATTTACATATTTTCATTATTTTGTGGTAATTTAGTCATTAAATATATTATACAAAAATCATGATATACAGTGTTATAAGAATGCTGTAGATTTAGTATTAATTAAACCGCAGATTTTTCATATTCTCGGTGAAAATGAATAAAAATATCAGAATCATTCTTTATCTATTATTATTAATAAACGGTGAATTTTACGCAATTATAACAAAAACGAAGACATGAAATACAAAATATTGTTTGACAATGACAAGAAGACTGTACATTTATTTATTGTGTCTATATTTTATTTAAAATCTTTGGATCCAATTATTTATTTCCAAAAGAGGCAGGATCAAAGCACCTGATCTATATTGTTTTCTTGCCGTCTGTACTTCTATCTTTAATTCAGTAAGAAAATTGCACCGATTAATTATTTCGTTTCGTTTTTATTACAGTTTGAAGATTGAAAGGCAAGGCGCGCGTTTCAGACATATTTTATTACATTATTTCCAAAAAAGCAAGCGTCGCAGATTTTTATGTTATATACAGTATATTAAACTAAAGCCTTGAAAGGAAGGCAGCGTCGAAATTGATTCGTCCGATTGAATAAACTAATATTTTTAAGCAAAAGAATTGAATTTTCCTTCTTATCTTAAATCCGCGATTACTTAGTTGCCAACCCAATAGACGTCGCAATTTCGCACAAAAGTCTCAGCCGTTTTCCGCGGGCCACGATACTCGAGCTCTGTGTACCTGCGCGGGATAGTAATTACGCGGGCGGCCGGAATGCAAATTCGCGATAACGCGAAAATACTGGGCGCAACTATGCGCGCGCGCGCGCGCGACCTGCCTTATCTCGATGGCGCAGCAGCCGCCCCTTAACGAGATCAGCCACGCAACAAACGATCCCCGTAAGAAAGTTTCCGCTCGCGTTCTAACGACAAGTAATCCGGCGCGTTCAAGATTAATGAACGAGGGCCCGGGTTAACCGGCCCGGGAAAATTGCGTTCAAGTTACTGATCGTCTACTTACGACCGGGCGCACTGATCATAATTTATGGAGACGGACAGGCAGCGGCCGATATGAGCGGAGACGGTTCGCTGCTATTGGATTCGCCAGGAAGTCGCGTCGGATTTGACAGTGATGGGACCTTTGCTTCTACCAATGCTGATGACCGGGGATATTAAAATTAATCTGAGGAATTTGGTTAATGGAATGAGATTTGTTTAAGTACGAAGTTATGGTTATTATTTAAATTAGAGTTAAATTTGGTTGTTATTAAAATTTTAATACGTTTATTATAGTGTATTTTGAGTACACTTTTTAATGTTTATCTTAGTTTGAGAGTGAGATAGTGTATTTTATAGTGAGAGTGAGATAGTGTATTCTATAGTGAGAGTGAGATAGTGTATTCTATATTGAGAGTGACATAGTGTATTCTATAGTAAAAACGAGATAGCATATTTCTGCACTAGCGAATTTTTCGACGATATATATTTCAATTCAATTTTGTTCGATTATCAATCTAGGAATACACAATCTTGTAGTACTAGATTGGAAACTATGAAACGGGCGTTTTCGTTTAGCCTATGCTGAGCTCGGGCGCCCGTTTCATAGTTTCCAACCTAATAATGCAATTATAATAATAATGATCGTCGCAAGATCCTCAAATATCTCAATTAAAAAATAAAAACCATCACCTAGACCACCTTCACAACAAACTGCCAATTTGTTTCCCCTATAAATACATTAATTACACAGGATAAAATCACGATTGCATCTAGCACTCAAGGCAGCTTCGCAGCGAATATCAGCGAGGAATGCAATTCCGAAGTTGAGAAACTCGGTCGCTGACCTACGCTGTTCGCAGCAAGTTTGCCCTAACTGCGTTACTCGACAGGGTTAGTTAGGCACAAGATTTCGGTGGTCGTCGCCAGCAAAGCGTCACGGCGCCCCCGTCACATGGTAATGAAAGGACGTCGATATCCGATCCCTTGGCCAACAGAGGAACACATCCCCTTAAGACCCTCCCCGTCTATCGATTCGCGTTTAAAGGAAAACGCGCGTCAAAGCTCGCTCCCCCTTTTTAATATTTCCCCTCGTCGCTCACGTCGGTTCTACCCGGACATCTCGCGGGGGCTGTGCTCGGCTGGCTGACAGATCCCGCTGTTTCGCAAGGCTTCCTTCGCAAGCTGTCGCGCGCGCGTTCCTACCCCGTGAACCGCGGCGGAGCGAATCCGTCGGCGTGGAACAGAGGCTGCTAGGACTAGAAACTAGGGCGCGCCGGTCCGACGGGCCTGAATATTTCATCGGCGATACATCGGAAGACAGCGAGGGATCGTGTAAATCAAATTCTTGCCGCCGTTCTCCTTTTTGGAACGTCACGCCGACGTCGGTAATAGCGACGAATCGTGACGTTATATGAGCGGACTGTATTAAATAGAGGACCGGAATTTAGTGACGAAAAAACTTGTATATTTAGCTTGGGACTATTTATTCAGGCACGGAATAAACATCAATGCTCCATCCCTTCTAAGAAATTATACCTGTTGGGGCGTCAACGGCGTCGTCAGTAATAGCGTTGAATTGTGACGTTATATGCGCGGACTGTATTAAATAGAGGACCGGAATTTAGTGGCGAAAGAAACTGATATATTTAGCCTGGGACTATTTACACCTTTCCTTTGGTGATACGAGGTCCTCGAATTCTATTCCAACTCTGACGTTCTGATAATTAATGTAAATAATTTTTAAACCATATATATTTTCGTCAGGTGTCTGGCGAAAACCGAGCAACCTAGTTCCTTTCTATGGTGTGTCAGTCCTGTTTTTATGATAACGCGATCTTCATGTTTTTTTAGAAACGCGATATTCATATTTTTCAGAAACGCGATTTTCATATTTTTTGGGAACGCTTCATATTTTTTGGAATCGCGACCTTCGTATTTTTTAAAAAACGCAATCTTCGTGTTCAAAGGCTTATTGAATCAACCGGTTCCAAGCTGTGGCCTAATTATCCGTGACGATAAAATCGTTGTACGATCGATCGATCGACCGGCGGGATAAGAAACAAACACATCTGGTGATCGTGTCCGCATTGACAGCGCGCGACAACCATAAATTATTCGCCGTTTCGTTTTTGCCGCGTTCGGAGCGATCGCTCGGATTTGTCGTTACGCGACAAGCAATTAACCAGCTCTAAACGGGGAGCATTTTGCTCCCGGATTTTTGCGCCGAGTCACTTGATGGACGTATCAAGCACATCCGACCCACTATTTTCGCGGGGAGTACGTTGCGCGTGGATTTCTTTTAATGAGGCACGGGTAAATGGAGCTTGTAAGAGTGACAGAGATGATGGAAATGTTTTGATGGGTTAGGTTGGTTGTATTTTATTTGGAATCTTTTTACAAATATTACTTATTTGTAAATTGATATATGTTACTATATGTAAAAATGTAATAAATAATATATATAATATGACAATATAATAAGTTCTATTTTATAATATAACAATATAATAAATACTATATGTTATATATCAATATATATATATAATAATATATAATTATATAATTATATATATATAAAATAATGTTATATGTAATTTTATCTATATATAAATAATTATATATTTTCTGTCTATTTTTAATAGTTTTATTTTTATCAATTTATCTAGAATTAAACTTTGTTGCTACAAAAATTATTTTATAAGGTGACAGAACAATTTTTAGTAGCGCCTCAGAGTCACCACTCGAGTGCAAAGGGTTAAGTCTTGCGACACACACAACACTTTCAACCCTTTCTTAAATATAAAAAATTCTCTTTCGCTCGAAAATTATTAATTATAATATATATAAATATAATAATTAAATCTTAAATATAAAAAAAATTCGTTCGCTTGAAAATTGCAACGTGGTAAAACAATTTTTACTACTTCCTTGGAGTCGCTTTTCTAGTGAAAATGGTTGAACAAATGTTCGACATTTTCGGGGCGACGGTGAATCGCTCGTGCCGTTACAAAACTGAACAGACTGCCTCCGAAGCGTAGAATACCGCAACAAGTTGCAAGAGGTATGTACGTGCCGCGAACATTTTGACGTTCGCATAGAAATTCTGCAACAAGGTGCTCGAAATGCATCGTATATAGAAAATGAAAGGCGGCGGTTTTCCGTCGCGCGGGACGCATCCGAGTATTCGCGTCGGTAGAATGGGATTTTTCCGCGATCTTCCACTTAATTCCACTATCTGTGCTTTCGAGCGCCGATTTTAGTTAGTCTCGTATGTGTTATTACTATGTCTGCGTGTACACTCGGCTAGGAAAGTTTTCTTCACGGATGTAGCGAACTTCAAAGCTTCGATAAATTTGACAGGTGTATTTTACAGGTGTCGGATGATTTAATACTGAACATTTGTGATTATAATAATTATAATTCTGTACGTAGTCCTTTTTTATTTAAATTAATTTACGTGGTTGTGGAATTTATATTTTGTAGGATGCTTAAGGGAGAGTCGAAAAATATCCACAGAAATTTAACTGTACATTATTGTTCTAGCTTTTATGAAGGTTTTATATTTTATTTTCGTATTAATAGGTACCCGAGTGGAATGAAAATAGTATTTACAATGATATAGTGTTTGTGTAAAACTAAAAATAAAGTAGTGTTTCTATCAAAATAAAAATAAAACAGTATTTATATCCAAATAAAAATAAAATAGTATTTGTAACAAAATAAAAATAAAACAGCACTCGCATCAAAATAAAAATAAAACAATATACGAAACTAAAAATAACACAGTATTCACATAAAAATGAAAACAAACATATTACAAAGATAAAAATATTGTTTATAACCCTCTCTCCTCCATTAAACAATCTCTGAAGCTTCCGATACCTCGAACGTCCTAAAACATACTACGAAACGCGCGGACATTCATTGAATCAAAACGATTATTTATTAATTTCCCAGCCTTTGTGGGCACACTTTGATTCGACGGTGTCCGCGCGTCGGCCCGAATAAATTTAAACCCGTTCCGCGGGCGATAAACTACCCGCGGAGAATTTTACGCGGCGAATTATTTTCATTATCGCGAGCCGTTTAATACGGTTGCGCAATCGCCGCGGTAATTGCACAATTTTGTGTAAACGATCCGCGGGCAAATCGCATGATTTAAAACTCGCTTAACCATCTTCCACGTTCACGGGTTTACGTTTCCGTAAACATCGGATATAGCAGTAACGCCCGGGTGATCTATAGGAGCATTAATTAAACCGCCTGAAACGACCAGTTGTAAAATAAGCCGTTGTTACAATGGCCCGCGAAGCAGCGACTGCAATTATCTCTCGGATAGTTTTACCGTGATAGACATTTATCGCTTTCGAAGGCTGTCGTAAGTTCGCGTTAAGCGGAACTTTAAAAAACATCATGGGGCGTCATGGCGTCGTTAGTAATAGCGTTGAATTGTGACGTTATTAAATGATGTTGATGAAAGTTAAGCGATAAAGTATGCGTTCTCTCGGCAGGACGAGTAATTTAAATCTATATTGCATGCCAGATGTTAGCCAAAAGTCCTAACCTCAAAAATAGTTGGCTAGGTACGTACGTGTCATAAAGAATATTAGTGCTGGGCACTAACAATCAGCCACACGGCGACGAGCGGCGACCGTTTACCGTGCCAATACGATCCAATTTGCTGTTCATACATGAACTCGTTACAACGGGACCCCGAGTTCTGATGAAATTCAAGACTTTAATGAAGCGCCCTAATTCTTGCCCTCTGGTTCGCGACGTCCCCGTGTGGGAGCAATTATTTCTTCAATACGCCGCCGAGTATATGATCGACGACGCGTTTAGACGGGCGGCTCGCGACTCGCGCAAATTGAACGATTTTCGTTCGATGAAAAGAACGATGGTCTTATTTAACCCCTTGCGCTGTGATCCTCTTCATGCTTTGTTAATTAGCAATTATTTATTGTTAATACTTTCTTAAATAGTACTGGACGATTCCTATTTCTTCTATAGACATTTTATATTTGTAGTACATATACTTTAACGATTAAATATTGATCGCAATAGACTAGAATTTCATTTCGACTCAAAAACACAGAATCTTTTAAAACACAGAATAATTAAATTTTAAATCTAGATCCGAAATAGCTATTTTGCCAGCTTTATTCCCATTTTATATGACCTAGTATAATTTGTCCATATAAAATTCAATCTTGTGAATCGTAAAACTGTTGCGCTTTTAACAATCTTTTAAATAGAAGTCTTTTTAATAATTTCAAAATTGTTTTCGAAATGATATAACAATTAGCAATGGAGTCGTAAAAAACGTAACCTCTTGTCACCCTAAATGTCACCCTTACTTTTAAAAAGTAACCCTTTGCAAAGGGTTAATCTTAAATACTAAACCCTTTGAAATCCCGGTGGCTCATCGCTGCGTCGCATTAAATAAATTTTCCCTCTGCCATTACATCCAACAGATTCATCCGATACGATAAATCACCGTAAAATTACAACTGCGCGCCAGTCAAGGGACGGAATTAAACGGCGAGCCGTTCGACAGGATTTTTCATCTGGTCCGTCGCACGGAAACTTGAAAACGCTCTCGAGCGTGCGGACGGGTTTTAATCGGGCGTTTCTTCTGTCCCGCGTTGATGAGATAATTTTCCGTGTGAGAACGAACCGCGTCGCCAACTGCTAGAAAACCCGGGGATCCAACGGGGGGAGCCGTCGTAATAATACGCGTCCCGTCTGGCCGAGCACCGATCGACGGACCCTTAATGATCCGTCGGGAATTTCTGGCCGGGGCATGTTCGACGGGAGCCAATATACGTTGTCAGGTGGTTCGGCGACGATCCTTCATCTTCGAGGACATGTTAACCTAATTTGCATTCGGCTGTCAAGCACTGTAGTTACAGTGGAGAGGGAGAGCACGGTACGGCGAACGTCCCATTAATCATCATGGACAATCAATACGCGGGCGCGCGACGTGCTCGGATTCCGACTTCCTTGTCGGCGAGCGCGTCGACGATTTCCGCGGGGATCGTCCGATAACGCGGCCGGCGACGGGTCTCGCGTGACGCGGCCCTTATCGTGAATCCGCGACGCCGCTGGGGCCCTGTGACTTATCATGGCATATTATAGTCGGCGCAACGCCGCATCGTTTCTTGTACTTTGCCTCGAACCAAAAGTATTTATCATTCCAGTTGTCCGGAAGTTCGTGCCGATTTTTTTAGGAAAATTAAACGCGGCGCGTCTCTTCCGCGTCGCGCGGCCAGCGGATAAGAATTGATTCAGCGCGCGGCGCGATAATAATAACGCGAGGAACCCGGCTGGCAGCGCTCTTTGTGACGCATCGCCGGCAACGCGGCAATTAGACGAAACCACCGTGAAAGATTCACTTAGGCCGCTAATGAAGTTCCAGCTTTGAATGCGTTAGCATCGCAAGCGCGCGTGCGCGTCCGCTCCGTGCCAGCCGGAGCACAGTTTTTTAACTAAATGAAAAGTTAGGGCAAGCGGGAGCGAGCCGCGGCGCGTTCCCAGGGAATCCTAATAATATTTAATTATTACTCGGATATATACCCTTTGTTTAATCTGGCCGCCGGAAACAGGATACTTTTATGAAATTGGATCTCCCCCGGTACAATGGCCGCGTAATTTTTTTTCGTGCTCCTACCCCCGAGGTGTTTAATGTAAATCTGTGTTGCGGAGCCGGGGCTGCGGTTCTCTCTTCCTGGTCTTATTGTTCGCCGCGAGCCCGGACGGGAATTCAGTGCTAATGAAATCGCGATGGAACCGAACACGGCGGTTGCCTTTATCAGAAAACTACTCGTTAGCGGCGCTGGAGTTTAACCCTTTACGGTCGTGTGTCTGCTCTTTGCCAACGTATCTGATTATGTATTTTTCTTCTGTATTAATTTCTTCTTTGCTTGGTTCGGTTTCGGAAAATGCTAGAAAATATGAGATCTGTATTTGTTTTAAATCGACTATTCATTTTTGTTATTTGGTACTATAGAGTTGACTTTATGGTGCGACGATTGGATAACGTCACCCTCGCCGCGACTTAACCCCTTGCACTATAATAACGAGTCAAGCTCGTGGCAAAGATTTCATGCAAGATCTATTAAATATGAATATTATTAATTCCTTTTAGTTCAAAACAAAATTTAATTCTTCTGTCAGCAAAATATAAAAATGGCAGTAAATGAAGGCAATTTTTTGAATTATTTTGACGTAACCTTGAAACAATGTTTACTTAATGTTAACATTATTTTGACATAACTTTGAAATAATGTTGAGATAACCTCGAAATAATCTTGACATCATCTTGACATTATTTTGAATTATTTTGACGTAACCTTCACATAATGTTGACATAATCTTACCATTATTTTGTCATAATTTTTAACATAACCTTGACGTAGTCTTGACATAAGACTCCAGCAAAACGAACTGCCTTAACAAAACAATTAATCATCTACTACACAAACAATATGTCCCCCAATAAATTCTCATAATCAACGCCACACCGTCTTTTAAAAAATCATCCTTCACGTCCGTCCAAAGAAAAAAATCGCTCGAACAATATTGCCAGCGAAAGGGTAACATCGGTTCCGCCCTGTCCCTAAAATTCTTCCTCGAACTGCAACCACCATTCAACGGCGTTCCCCATAAATGGATAAAGGATCCGCATCGCGGCAGAAATTTTATTTCGCGGTCTTTTACGACTTCGCCGGCGAGAGATAGATAGAACCGACCCCAGAGACGGTGGTAGATAGAGCAAAGGCGCGGCAACAATTTAAAGGTGCATCGGAAGATTTGTGTCCCGATGGACAGGGACATTTTACTCCGATAAATTTCCTCGAAGGCTCCCGCACGGTGTATTGAATGTATCGGGATTGTGTGCGGCGCGTTTCCGCGAGTCAATAGCAGGAGTGGTCTAATACCGGCGCGCCCGCTCGCGCGCGCGCGCCTTTTCGAAGCGAAACTAACTCGAGGCACTCTCCGCGAGGCTCCATCACGATTGCACGAGAAATCCTTTTTGCGCTCCGCCGACTCCGAAGAACGATCCCGTGCTGTTCCGCGCGACCGTTCCCTCTCCCTTTCTTCCCCTTTCTCTCACCCTCTCCTAGGGGAGATCGGTCTCGCTCTCTCTCTTTCTCTTTCTTTCCCTCTCTTTCTCCTTCTATCTCTTCCTTTCCTTTTCTTTCTCCTTCTATTTCTCTCTCTCTCTCTCTCTCTTTCTCTCTCTCTCTCTCTTTCTCTCTCTCTCTCTCTCTCTCTCACTCTTTCTCCTTTTCTCCCTTTTTCCCAGTCTACCTACTCGCCCGTTATCTGTAACGTCGGATGATCACGCCACGTAGTACAAGCCGCCGTCCCTTCCCCCAACTCTTCCTCCAACCCTTCCGCCAACCCTTCCGCCAACCCTTCCGCCGTTTTATGCACATTCGGCGGGCGACAATTTTTATCGGCCCATCACCGCCGGGACTCCGAAGCGTTCTCTCTCTCTCTCTCTCTCTCTCTCTCTCTCGGCTTAATCGACGCTTCGACTTTATCTTCCCCATCGCTGTTCCCCGGGTTTCCTCGCGCCGAGATACCGAAAGCAGCTTTTCCATCCGCGTGGAACTATGAAAAAGGACTCCGCCGCAATAAATGGCATATCGCGGATCTAATTCTCGGCGCTCGAGTAACCGCGCTGGCGCTCGCGCGCGCGCGAGTGCACACCGCCGTACATCCCATTATACGCTTTTTACCTATCCTTATCTCCGGCCACTTTCCTCGGCCATTTCGTTGCTTTTTCGATCCGCCTGCCAACGACTCTCCTCACCCAACCACCCCACCCCTACCCACCCCGACTCGCTCTAACTCTTTACACTACGCCGTGACGTATGTTCCAACGTTCCACCCTATCCATCTTCCCGTAATTCGCAGCTTTTTTCCTCCACCCTCGGTTTCAACGCGTGCCCCAGTTTGCCGCGTTCTCAGACGAGCGGAGTATATTTTCGCAGATCTTACGATCGACGCTGGTATTGTTATCCACGGATGATTACCGGACTGTTGTTATGTAATCGTTATTGTTCGCGGAAGTTATTGGGAGAAGAAGGTTCGTAGAAATGAACGGGTATTGTAATCGATCGTGGAAGACTAGCGGGAGCTGGAGAAGAGTAGAGTAGTCTGAGACTAGAGCGGAGCGAATGTTTGAATGACGAAACTGAGTGAGAATGAGTAAGTTAAGGTTATGTGAGAAATGACGAGACAATGACGAGAGAGGGAGAGAGGAGCTGCGAGAGTTGAAGATTAATAAGCGGGAATAAGAATGTATGGAGAGAGTGAATGCGATAGTTGAAGACTCTGGAAGGCTGCGGAAGGCTGTCTGAGAAAATGTGTAAAACTGTGTAAGACTGTCTAAGAGACTATGGAAGACTGTTTACGAGACACTCTGTAAGACTATCCAAGAGACTGTGTAAAACTGTGGAAGACTGTTTGAGAGGCTATCTAAGACTGTATGAGACTGTCTGAGAGAGTGTGTAAAATTGTGTAAGACTGTCTGAGAGACTATCTAAAACTGTGAAAGACTGTCTGAGAGACTGTAAGACTATAAGACTGTGAAAGACTGTCGGAGAGACTGTGTGAGACTGTAAGACTATGAAAGACTGTCCGAGAGACTATATAAAACTTTAAGACTGTCTAAGACTAAGAATGTTTAACACTAGGTTTACGGAGTAATAAAAGCAGCCGTTTTATATTTGTTTATGAAAGTAACGATTTATTCTACGTTAATGCAATCGATAACTAAAGAAATATAAATAATTATAGTAAATATAATCGATAATTAAGCAATAAATGTATCTTTGAAATCTGAATAATAGTACGTTAACAAATCAGTGACCCGTCATTTTGACGGATTCCGTAAATCTAGTGTTAAGACTGTATAAGACTATCTAAGAGTCTGAGTAAGACTCTCTAAGAGAATGTGTAAGACTGTGAAAGACTCTCTGAAAGATTGTATATAAATCTGAAAGACTCTACATGAAACAGTAAAAGACTTCCTAATAGTCTATTCGGCAGTCAAAATGTCTCCTATTTTATAGCTTCCTCCGACATAAACCTGTAAATATTCACTTTCAGAAAAAACAAAAAAATAAAATCCCTTCGAGGGAACGCAACAGGGCTGACTTATCGAATCTAAGTAGAAACGAACGTGTATTTTCTGGCAGGTTGAACCGAATCTTACGAAATGGCCGTTCCGCTTCCGCCATCTTCAAAGAAACCGCGCGTTGGGGGAGAGGGGAGGGGGACCAAAAGAGTAGTACCCCCCCGGTTATAGACGCGGCGGCTCGTTCCGCATAACAAGCCGGGCGCGCGGCAGCGCGTATCGATTCCCAAAGTGTTCCTTCTCGACGTATTGTCCCAATTCAGTCAGGCATGCAGATCAATGTTCCCGTCAAGCGACTGTGGCCCGCGAGTGCTCCGTCGGAATCGTCACGCGAGTAACCGACGGATAAAATCACCGCGCGCGCGATCCCGATTCCCTTTCCCTTGACAAGCGGCCGGAAGGACTTCTGTAGCAGTAGTAGTAGTAGTAGTACGTATATCGTACAGGCTGACTCACCCGGGCGTTGCCAAATATTTCCTTCGGTGGATAAACGGTGAACGAACTTTATTATAATATAGTACGTCTTTATCGACCATGGTTGAGTTATACGAAATTCTTAAAAATTCTTAGATGATTTTATGAATTATTAAAAGTTATAATAATTAGTCATTGTTTTTCAAGACCTACCAAAGTATACTTTTTGCTATAGTTATTTTCTTCGAAATTGTTAAAGTCGTCTACGAATCAATACTTTTATAAAATATATTATAAAATATATTATTTAAAATATATTAATATAAAATATTAAATATTATATTTAATATAAGATATTAAAATATATTATTATTATTGATTCATACGAATTTTTCAACAAATATGTTCACTACTGAAGCGACCTATGTCTTAAAACTACAACTAAATTAAACATGTAACCGTAAATAAATAATTATCAAGTGCGAAACACGTTTCGACCGAGCACCAAAGAAAACGTCAGGTGCGTCATCGCGTAGGACGTTTTCAAGTGGCTGTCCGCAGGTGAATCACGCTGTACACACAACGCAGAGAGGACTTTATCGACTCCGTGTATCGTTCCGTGAACATTTTCAGCGCGGCCCTCCGATCCGCGTTTCCGATTTCCACTAGGCGCTCTTCGTTTCTGTTCCGTAAATGTTGATGGCTGCAACCTGACAGCCATCCTCCCCTCCCCCCCCCCCCCCTTCCCTCCCCCCGAACGCGTCATTCCTGCCTCGGCGTCGAGCACCTCTTCAAAAACGCGAAGAACGCTCTCGGATTCGTGTTCTTTTTTTTTCTTTTACGTGCTCGCACACGAAATATGGCTCCCGTTGCACGCCTTTTCCCGCGTAATGATACCACGTATTTTCTCTTTTCTTTTCCGTACCGTGCCCTCTCGGCGCTCCTCTGCTCGAGTCGACGACGACTTTAATCTTCGCGCGACTTAATTATAGTTTATGCAATTGTTTTTTCGTCGTGACCCGTCTAATTTCGATGTATGTGTATTTTTTTATATTTTTGGTAAAAATAGATGATTTTGTAGCGTTCAGGTTGTTGAAATTAAGTTCTGTAATTTATTTTATGCTACAGTATAATTCTTTATGATATTGTATATATTTGAACGTGGTCAGGTTATGTATTATATATATATGAACGTGGTCAAGTCGTATTTATATTATACGCGTGCATCTGTGTATTTAATTGAATATTTATTTATTGGTTAATACGTGGTCATTAAAATGTGGTCAACTCTTATTTATATTATTATATATTTCTGCATGTTTAACTCGTATTTATATTATTATTTATTTCAACACATTCATATCAATTATATTATTATATATTCACACTATATTTATTTTTATACTATCATAAATTTCAACACCTGAAATTCATATTTACATTACTACAAATTTCAATACATTGCACTCACATTTACATTACTATAAATTTTTTAACACATTTAACTCATATTCACATTATTACATTATTACATTATTATACATTACTATACATTATTTACATTATTATACATTACTATACATTACTATACATTACTATACATTACTATACATTACTATACATTATTAACATTATTACATTATTTACATTATTTACATTATTTACATTATTATACATTATTATACCTTATTTACATTATTACATTATTTCATTATTTCATTATTTACATTATTATTCTTTTCACACACACACACAACAATACTTACAACAAGAGACATTTTATACATAAAACGTGCTCGCCATATTCAATTTAAAAAAAGTCGTGTTCCTTCGGAAAACCGATGATTCATATTTTATCAGCAAACAATTGATTTATGCAGTCCACCCACCATAGATCTACGAGAGTGAATTTGATAACGGTAATGAATAATTTTTTTGTTCGCGTAGCAGGTGTACACACGCCTAGGGTGCAGTTCCGCGTGAACGCGTTAATCAACCGAATTGATCGTCTCTGCCAATTTTGGAACTGGTCGAATGTAATCACCGACGTATTCACAGTCGACCAGGCGGCCTGGAAGCAGATAACTATAGTAGTCTGTTCCCCGGGTCTCCTATCTCCCACGATAATTATCATTGTATATGAAGGCAGCGGGGATTGATATGGCACCGCTCGATTAATACACCACAGAGCCGTCTTGACTCCCGTATCAGGAGGCGGACGGATGGCATTAAGGATCATCTAATAGTTCTTCGCAGTATGCTCGTAATGATATTGTTTATTGGATTACTGTTCCCCTTGGCTTCGCCATCGCAGCCCTTCGCTATATTATCAGCTGTTTTCGGTCTTCTTTTATTCTTGCTGTCGTTTTTCTTGCTATTTCTGCTTTCTGTTTTCGAGAATTATAGTATTCGATTTTTGAGATTTGGTTTCAATGGATTTGTGATAATAGTTAAATAGGGTGAAATATATTTCTAGATTGTCGAACTTTTATTGAGACATCCACGAAATTATACCATTAGAGGAACGAGTTAACGTTGATATTAGTTAAATACGGTGAAGTTATTTTTCAATTATTAAATTTTTATCGAAACATCGATGAAATTATACTATTAGAGGTACCGATTTTTCTTGATAATGTCTGTGGTCATTAACTTTGAGCTCCCGGGTCAGGTGGATCTTGTGCAGGTGTAGGCCCAAGTCCAGACGCAAAATTCGTCAAGTTGAAGACTGCGACAGACCAAGTTCTTGTGCACGGCGAGGAATCGACTGCCTCGGGTTCTCCTGCACGCTTTCACGGATAGCGGCGACGTTCTCGGCCGATCTGGCTTTCCGTTGACGTACGAGCGTTGGCTGATCATTCACCGAATCGGTCGTCTAGAATTTGGCCACCGAACGTTGGAGGGTCGACTTTGAAGGGCCACCGCGTCTATCATAAAATGGGCGCGACGCGCGCAACGTTTTCACTAACGAACACTCATTTTGATAATACAATTTGATCATGTGGCCGTGCTTCTCGATCGTGTGACTTGCCATGGTGATTTGGCATAACAGACTGAATTGAAAACAACAGATTTAATCGACGAAACAACATGGCCGCTACAGACTGTCAACATCGACCCGTCCCTATTGGAAAAGCCTCTATTTCAAGATTTTTCGATCCCCGCTGTATTTCCAGCCGGATTTGAACCGGGCCAGTCGTTGCTCGGCCCACAGTCGTCCCGATACAGAGAATAGAAACGGGCCACGGCGTGTGGCGCGACGCGGGCCATCGATTTGTCAAGGTTTGCCGGCTGATTTGGCGGGCCGTCACAGAAACATCGAACGACGTGTCCCAGGCGGTTGACTGGACCGCATTATACAGAGCCGTGGCGGCGACGGCGACGGTGCACGGGGCCGCTATTGATTATCGCGTCCTGATAGTGACATTCGGTGGGAAATAATGCGAGCCGGCATTAGAACGAAACCGCGGCGAGCCGCGTCGATTTCCGGGATCCGGCGGCCGCGGGAGCCGCGACCTTCGATTCACCGTCGGCGGTTTCGAATCAAATCGGTCGTCGTCTATCGACCGCAACCGAGCGTCGAAACATTCGACCGCTGAAACGCAACGCGCTACGAATACCGTTCCGTCGACGTGCTGTAGCTCCCAGGCGGGTTAGAGACGGAACAACTGCGGGAAACGTCGCGCTGGGACTCGAAGTGTCGGCTCGGTTATTCGATAACCCGTTGCCGGAAAATCGCGGCTCCTCTCGCGGTTGTTGCGTCTCGAACGTAGCTCTGCTTGAGACGCGTCCGTCTCTCGCTGACCTTTTGCTGGCCGGAAGTTTCGGACGTTAATTAACCCTTTGTACTCGAGCGGTGACTATGAAGCACCAGTAAAATTATTCTATCACGTCCTAAACAAATTTAGATTTCATACTAACAAAGTTTAGATTTCAAAAATTTTTAAGTGTAAAAATGTTGGTACGAGTCACAATGATTTATTTGGTATTTTTCAGAATAAATTGTAAAAATCTACGAACAGAATGCAGTAATATTTTCGTGATATTTTCATTGGTTCCTAATTGAAATGGTTTTTAAAAGAAATTGTTTAATGGTGTTTCCAGTCTTTGATTACTTTTAAAATATGATAAGAAAAGTTGAATAATTAATTGCAACGCAAGAATAGATTTATATAGAATTTCACTTCGCTCGGAGAGGAATCTTGATTTTTTGAAACGAATTGCCGAATTGTTGTTAATAATGCATCCATGGCAAGAGTTCGCGGAACTCTTTTTAGCTTGTATGTTTAATCGACCCTGTGTCGAGCGAGTCGTTATTGAAAATAATTTGTAACAATTAAGCGAGAAGTAATTTGATCAACGATTATAACTCTGTGCTTGTTATGAATTATTATAAATTAGTGGCGAGAGACTCGTGCGTACGGCAAAAAGTAATTTGATTAATAATTACCGAGCATGATTATTAGAATTAATTGATGACAATAATTCGAGATTAATTTCCAGTAATCTATTATTATTCATTCACGATTTAATGATCACTGAGTTTAATCTGGTAGTTATTGAAACTAATTTATAATATTTTGCTGCAATTAATTTCAAATAACCCGTTAGAACTAATCTACAATAATTTATAATAACTAACGACATAGCAATAACTAACAAATAATTTATAATTGCTAATCATTAATGAAATAACTTTTCGTTCAACTCTAAATCAACGTAATCTATCGATTTTTAAATTAAATAAAAATCGTGTCGGTATTAAATTTTATACGTATGATATTTTTAACAATAATGAACTTTATAAACACTTAAAATCTTTAACCGTAAGTCTTTACAAATTTCATAATTTTACTTCATAAAAGTAAAATTTTTGTGAATATTTTTACTAATTTTTAATTCTGTGAAACCATCGAGGAAAATCATAAAAATTGCCCGCACGTTAATTCGTTATTCGGAACAATCCGGTGACGTGAACTTCTCTGTTGCAACCAGCGCCGCGATTTAACTTTAAGCCGCGCAACGTTAAAGTTGTCGCACGAGGTGACCGTCCCAGATTCGAAGCGAAGATCGGAGCGCGCCCGTCGTTCAACTTTCCGAAACCCGCGGGAGCGGAACAGTCGGAGATTAGTAACTCGCCCCGTAACGATTGGAATTTGCATCCGACTACCTTTTTTCCAATCTGCTCGCCCGAGAGAGAGACAGAGGGACGAGAGAGAGAGAGAGAGAGAAAGGAGAGGAAGAGACAAAGAGAGAGAAAGAGAGAGACGGAAAAGGAGAGGAAGAGTCAGAGAGACAGAGAAAGAGAGAGACACAGAGAGAGAGAGAGAGAGAGACAGAAAAATAAAGGTAGAGTCAGAAAGACAGAGAAAGAGAGAGATGGATAAAGGGAGGAAAAACAGAGAAAGAAGGAGAGAGAGAGAGAGGATGAGTCAGAGAGACAAAGAAAGCAAGAGACAGAAAAAGAGAGAAAAAGAAAGAGGTAGAAAAAGAAAGAGATAGAAAGAGAAAGAGATAGGAAAAGCCAGAGAGAGAGGGGGGGGGAGAGACAGAGAGACTCTCCCCCTCTCTCTCTCGAGAGAGAGAAGGTAAAATTGTCGCTGACTCCCCGTCAGCAGAATTACTGTTCCATTCAGCGCGACCAACGAACGGCTCGGTCGAACGAGAGACCGAAACGTATTATGGTTGCGGTTTTTCTTTTATCGGTTCCCTTTCGTTCGAAAATAATTGCGGGGGCCGTCGGAATCGAGGGATATTAAATCGCCGGCCGGGACGATATTTTGAAAGGGAATCGCTTAGACACCGAGGTTTCTTTCGAATGGCTTTTCGGAAAACCGTGACGGATTTTTCCAGCGCGGTCGCGCGGTGTCTTGGACCGCGATCAATCATGCTGCAAAGTGCGAAATCATCGGATTACCGGTGTCAAGGAAAATACCTCGGCTTCCGTGCCGCATCGGATTTGATTGCGCGCGGAAAAATAATCTCGGGAAGCTGCAGCTATGGGAAAGAAAGTTGAAAGTTTGGAAGACGATTATGTTGCCTGCGAATCTTACTTAATTCCAATAATATAATATTATATGATACAATATAAAACAGTGTAGTATAGTATAGGAAAGTATAGTATAATATAATAAAGTACATTATAATGTAAGGTAATATAATACAGTATAGTATAATATAATGTAATGCAATGTAACATAGTATACTATACCATAATATAGTATAGTATAATATAGTCTAGAATAATAAAGTATAGTACAATATAGTTTAGAATAATATAGTTTAGCATAATATAGTCTAGAATAATATAATATAGTATAATATAGTATAATAAAATACAGTATAGTACAATATGATATAGTATACTATACTATAGAATAATGTAACGTCATGTAACAAAATATAATATACTGAAATATAATATAACTGAATTAATTGAACAACTGTAGAACTATCATACAATTTAAAAAATGACTTCTTGAAGAGATAATTAAACGGACAGAATAAATTGACGTTAAAAGCTTGGAAAATGTCTTTTGACACCGCTTCGTAAAAAGCATTAAAACACAGGGTTCTAAAAGCAGAGTGACGAACGACTGAAATTTATTCTGTATATTTTCATCTTATTTTCTGACCTAAAAGCAGCCCGTATCCGGTTGTACCGCCCGGTTACATGACACCCTGACTATTATTACTCCAGTTTCTTGATAGTTCTGTTTGCTTGCTCGACGTTTCGCCCTGCGAGACCCGCCGTAAGATTTAATTACTTGCAAACCACCGTGAAGTTTCACGGGCAGGGATAAGGACCATTAAAGTTGCACTGTACAAATACGGTGATATTTGACCGACTGCAGTATTAATAGCGTTATAAAGCTGTAGAACATCTTCCCTGGTGGGACATAACAAGTAGGATAGAAAAAGAAGAAATTCTTTCTTCTTTTATTCTTTCTTCTTCTTTCTTCTTATATTATTCATCGTAAAAAATGGAATTATTCGACGCGGAATGATTTTGAAAAAATTCGACTGGGGTGGTTTTTAACTCTTCGCCACCGGTGCCGGGTCATTTCTGACACCAAAACCTTTCACCTTTCTTTCTAATATAGAATAATGTAAAATATAATATAATAAAATATAATTATAACAATTCTCGACCATCCAATTTTTCAACCTCCACTGTCACTGAGAACAGTAAAATAAGAAATTAATTTATAACAATTGAAAACGCCAAATCGAGTTCTAATAAATAAAATACTGTTCTACAATGTTCAAACAATATTCCCAAATTTTCGGATCCCTACAGCGTTACTAATTTTTCAATAACAATTTTTCGAAACCTGCATTTTATCCAAGTGGCACAATTTGACACACGTGTCTCGCATCAGAAATACTTTCCTATAACAATGCTATAATAAAAATAACAGGTTACTCGTAATTTTTCTGAACACTCAATCGAAAGCATTCTAGATAACAGAGACAAGAGCGCACTAGTTAAGATTCGTTGTTATCCGGTCAGCCGAGATTTAATTGCCGCGAAATGATTTCAGACATAGACAAGCGGCGACTGTTCGACGCGCTCGGCTGCGAATTGATCTACGCCGCCTGCGTCGATCTGATCGAGCGGGCGTTCCGCTGCCTCGGGAACGATCTGACAGCCTTCCTGACCACGCTCGACGGCGTGAACGACGTCGTGCAACACCAGTCCGGATCCGAGGTGGAGGCGGCGTTCGTATGCAACACGACGCCGGAAGAGATACTGCTCGATTTCACGACGCATCATCCGTCTCGCGCCTACTTGCTGGTCGGCAGCTTGAAGGGCATCGCCAGAAAGTTTTATAACGACTACGCGACCGTCACCGTCACCGAGAGTCCCTGCAAAAATGACGAGTACAGGTGAGAATGACCGGAAACGATCCAATTCGATGGAAGCAAGGTTCCTTTCGTTTGACACGTGTTCCCCAAGCTTCAATATTATTATACAAAATTTTAAATATTAAATATCTCTAGCGATTAATGAAATAAATTAGTTTACGTATCGATGATCGTATTAAAATCGCAATTGTTTATTTCATCGCACTGAAAAGCGTCCACGGCAGGTGCTTAGCACATATAGTCTCTCTAGAGCGCGTCGACAGAAAATCCTTCGTAAAAGGTTAATAACGTTCATTACTCATCCAAATCTTAATACAAATGTTTTTAAGAAGGCCAGAGAAATTCGAGTCGCTTCAACGAGACTTTACAAATAAATATCAGACTTTTCGAATAAATATGCCGCCATTGTCGACGCGCGCGAGATTCGAGCGGATTACCGGGCAAAGCCTGGTTTCCGTGTGTAAAAAGGAACAATGTTTAGTATTTTCAGCGGCGATCGATATACATACACCGCGTTACCTGTCGACGTTCTGTTAGGAAGAGCGGAATTGAATTTGCACGGAAAAAGTAGCGAGAGGGCCGCGGGACCGAACAAATATTGATCGGCAATGTTTCGGCCGGCATTTATGTACATTGAACGCGGTAGGCGCGCTGATTTCAGGCGGCCCATTACACATTAGCGTACGAGAGAAATCTCTCTCTCTCTCTCTCTCCCGCTCGCTCTGCAGTTCAACTTTCTTAATTGGGTTATTTTCATGAGTTCGCGTCAATTAAAAGTTCCCCGAAAAAGCCAGCCCCCGTTAACGAGACGCGCATAATACGATATAAGCGAACAGCCTCGCCGTTGTTTCCGTAGAAGGGGGAAAGGGAATCGTATAGGAACCTCCGGCGACCCGTAGATAAAGAGACTCGATAGACTGGGTAAATAGTCTTCGCGTCGTGGTACAACTTCCTCCTTATTCGACGGCCACGAAAGAATCCCACGGCGTTGGAATGCCTTTCTAATCGCTTCGCCGGGTCTGATAACCCGTTCTGCGACCTGATACGCGGACGCCGGACTGTTGTTTCAATGTTGCTGAAGAGGCTGTTGTGTTGACAGAGATTTTTAATAATAATAATAGTAGTAATAGTGATGGTGGTAATAGTAATAGCAGTAATAGCAATAGTAGTAACAATAATAGTAATAATAACAAGATATATTATGTTGTTATTGGTATTTAATTATTAATGAAACGCTTTGCGACAATTTTTGTTCATTTGCATTTACACATTACTCATTCTTGCTTTTATATTTTTTAAACATAGCTCGCGGCATATAAATAACAATAACTATCTTGGAAATGGAATTGTTCTTCCTGGACTATAGTAAATTTTCTCTAGTTGTTCCTCACCTTGATAATATCTGTCAGATAAAAAGTAATTTGATCAGTGATTACTGAGTATGATTAATTATTGTCATAACTAATTTAATCACCAGTAATAATCAAATAACTAATCACCAATTACCAAAAATTACTAAAATAAAGCTCGAGACTCGAATAATCGTATCTCCTCTCCCCAAATTGTCCTTTTTTGCTTACAAGCCGATGGACAATTAGGGAAACTTTATTATACAGATCACGATCGAAGAATAATAAAAGAAACAACTTGAAACAAATTATCTTAACAATCGCCAAATACCAACAATTATAAAAATAAAGCGCGAGACTCGAATAATCGTGCCTCCTCTTCCTAAACTGTCCATTTGTACTTACAAGCCAACGGACAATTAGGGAAACTTTATTATACAGATCACGATCGAAGAATAATAAAAGAAACAATTTGAAAGAAATTATCTTAACAATCACCAAATACCAACAATTATAAAAATAAAGCTCGAGACTCGAATAATCGTATCTCCTCTCCCCAAATTGTCCTTTTCTGCTTACAAGCCGATGGACAATTAGGGAAATATTATTCTACAGATCACGATCGAAGAATAATAAAAGAAACAATTTGAAACAAATTACCTTAACAATCACCAAATACCAACAATTATAAAAATAAAGCGCGAGACTCGAATAATCGTGCCTCCTCTTCCCAAATTGTCCATTTCTGCTTACAAGCCAACGGACAATTAGGGAAACGTTGTGATATAGATCACTATTAAGGAATAACTATAGTATAATAATCGTTCGGCAGACTTCGTATCGTTCCGGAGCGCTACAACCATCGCCCTACCGTCGATTGGGAGATCGACCACGAGAGCGTCGAGACGAGCGCCTCGTCCACTTTCCGTCCACCCTCGACCAAGGCCACAGACTTTCCCATGGGGGTCTCGAGCTTCTGCAAAGCGTTTCCATGGCATTTCGTCGTCGACCGGCAATTGGAGCTCGTCCAGCTCGGCGTCGGCTTCATGAAGATCTTCGGGCCCCACCTGGCCCGCCTCGGCCGCAAGATATCGACGTACTTCGCCTTCACCAGGCCCCGCAGCGTCACCCTGTCCTTCCGCGAGATACTGAAACGGGCGAACACACCCTTCGTCCTGACCCTGCAGAAACCGCAGGGCGTCGATAAGTATCCCGCGGAGGTACGTTAAACGGTTCATTGAAAACTTCGGGCGATCGATTAACCCGAGCGATTCGAAACGTTTTAATGAAACTTCGATTGGCGTTGAGTTTGTCGCCTTAATTGATGAAAACAATTATTAGACTGAAGATCTTTGCGATATAAAATGAAAAGAAATTAGAATTCATTGATTACAGTAATTGTGAAATTAATGGTTACTTGTTCCTGGATACAATAGTTTTAATAAGTTATAAATAACGTGATTAAATAACGAAGTTCTTGTAATAGTAGTATAGTTTCAGTTTCAAGTTTCAATTGTTCGTTTTTGTTATTATTGTATAAGATCCGCAGTCTGATGATTATGTTATAATTCGTATGAAAGTTACATTGTTAATTTTGCAATGGTTTAACATAATGTAAGAAGCTTAAATAAGTCGAGTTTTAAGGTGCTTTTTAACAGAGAAAGAAGATTTCAATTTGAGAAGATTCGATCGCAGAAACATTTTTCGCAAAAATATTAACCCTTTGCACTCGAGACTAGTTTAATTAATTTTACATAATTTTCTATTTGCTTCAAATTACTCTTACTTTTATTCCACATTTACTTGCTTTTTTTCAACACATATAATATTAAAAACAGATATAAGCATACGCTAAGAAGAGAATTCTATTATTTAACAATTAATCGATTAGATCTAAATTTAATAATATGAAAATATTTTTTTAAATATTGCTATAATATTTAGTGTCGCCTTAGAGTCTCTACCCGAGAGCAAAGGGTTAATAATGGACTCTGAAAATAGAAAGAAAGCTCCTAAAACAGTACAGCGTCTAAATATTTTTCAAAGTTTAACATTATTTGTTATAGTTGCTCGTTTCCTAATTTTTCCTTCTAATGTAATTTTATACGTTCCAGGGCTTAGAGATGAAAGGTCAGATGGTTCACTGTCCCGAATCGGATTCGATCCTGTTCGTTAGCTCGCCGTTCCTGAACGGCCTCGAAGGGCTGACAGGTCGAGGACTTTTTATATCCGATATACCATTATACGACGCGACGAGAGAAGTGATTTTGGTGGGGGAGCAAGCGAGAGCACAGGTAGAAAACTGCAATTTGCAATCCCATTATAACGTCGTTAAATTTATATATATTCACCGAATTCACTTGTTGTGCGTCCGATCGATGCGTGCACGCTATAAATATCAATGAAGTCGGAGAGATTTTAAATAGCCGGTCTCGTTTCGCGATGGGATATGCATTATTAATCGTCTCGTAATTGCATCGAAGTGCACTCGTCGATGATCATTATCTCGAATATACTGTAGTTAGGTTTGACTATATTATAGTAAGAATACCTACGTTACCGAGGCTGTGACTCGGCGTAGATGTCGCTAGCATACAGAGCGTGTAGGTTATGCTGCGCTGGTGATGAACCGACGGTTCAATTGCGAACGTGTTCTTTACTTGAATATACTTTAAAAATTTATTTTAGGAATAGCAAAGGTTTTGGTACATTTAATAGCTAATTTTAGGTATTCGTTGCTTTTAATTCAATTTAAATACGATTTTAATTCAATTTTAATTAGTTTGGTGATAATTTAATACTGAAATATGTTATGATATAGTTATAATCTCTTTAAACATCCCCTAAGTAGCTGTTCCAAAAGGAATGATTACTATACTTTGTGAATGGATCTATCAATGCTAACAATTAATAAAAAAAAATAGAAAATTGCCAACTTTTGATTTTTAAAGTTTATGGATACTTTTAATGAAACGTGTATACTGATAATATTTACTGTTGCAGGACGGTCTGAGGAGGAGAATGGACAAATTAAAGAGCTCTATAGAAGAAGCAAGCCTTCTAGTGTCTGCGGAAAGGGAGAAGAACGTCAGTCTTCTTCATCTTATATTCCCGCCTGACATAGCGAAACGACTGTGGTTAGGTGCGTCGCCAGAAATATTATTATACTATATATTTTAATTTTTATATATAATAATTATTATATTATACACCGTAATTACCATATTCTACTCTAGAATTATATACATAATAATTACTGTAACAATACATATATTTCAATCACTACAATCACTATTAATTAATTATGTTATATTAAAAATTATACATGTATATATAATATAATCAACGATTATAGAATCATTCTAAAGTGAACGGTGATTTTTTCCAGGCGAAACCATAGAGGCAAAAATCTACCAGGACGTGACCATGTTATTCAGCGACATAGTCGGCTTCACGGAGATCTGTTCGACAGCGACGCCGATGAACGTCATCAATATGCTACAAAATCTTTACGAGCAGTTCGATTCGTTTTGCGGACAGCTGGACGTGTACAAGGTGCGAACTGTTTAAATGTAAATGTCATTGCCAGACAAGCCGCGAACGAAATTGTCAATGCAAATCCATGGAAATCGACGTGTCCTCTCGATGCTAGAATAACAATAGAACTTTTATTTTAACACTTTACCATCTGGACATTCGGCCGTAAATATTTTTATATTTTCGTAACATTAGCATTGAACAATATTTCTTTTTGGGTATATTGTTTATTACATTCCTCGCGAAAAGAAGCTAATATTTAAAAAAATTATGTAATAATATATTAATAACAGGTTAAAAATTAAGTTGAAAAGCCGATTTGTAGGCTATCGGTTGGCAAAGGGTTAACCCTTTGCATTCGAAGCCATATCAACTGCAAATCTACAGTTAATAATGTTGATGAAAATTATTAAAAATAATAATTTTTCTGACTTCCAATATTTCTATTTTATATATATATATAAAAATATATCTGTAGAATTAATTTTGGAACGTGTTACAATAATTTTAATGACGTCACAGATGCGCCTCTCGAGTCAAAGGGTTAAGCCAGTGTACGTAGAACGAAATGTACGCTATTTAAGAACTTTCCATCGGTTGATTGCCACAGGTGGAGACGATCGGAGATGCTTATTGCGTTGCCTGCGGCCTTCATCGCGACACCTTCATACACGCGCAGCAAATAGCTTGGATGGCCCTGAAAATGATAGAAGCCTGCTCTCATCACATGACTCACGAGGGCAAGCCGATAAGGGTACGAATCTCTGCGCTCTTGTCTGCTGATTTCATTTTTACTGCATCGCAAAGACTTCGACCGACGCGTCGCGCGTACACCTGCGGCGGAACTATTTGTTTAGATTTGAAAGTTGTCCCATTGTTATATCACGCTGGTCTGTAACAAATCTGGGTGATTATATTAATAATTCCTAGTTGTGTGAATTAATATTTCAAGATTTATTTGACATTTTAGAGATATTTATAAAATTTAGAGATAGTTATCAAAATTTTGTAAATAGTTATTTAAGTTGTGGTAAAGAGAATATTATTAATTCAGATTTTTGCCAGATGATTTTGGAAAGAATTATTTGAAATGTCATTTCTATGTGTATAATTAATTATTTGAAATTCTATTTTTATTTGGAATTATATATTAATTCTATTTTTCATTATTAATGCTTGAGAGAGAAAGTAAGAAAAGAAATACATACTGTTTTGATAATTTTTCGTATTTGTCTTTTAATTAATGAATGTGAATGGAACATTTATCATCTGTTTGCTTATGACAATGTACATATCGCGAATGTAAACACGTATGTAAACACAAATGTCACGACATGCTCTCGCAGTTGCTCGATCGATGAAACTTTACGGAAGTAATATTCTCATGAGTCTCATTTTATGTACAGTAAAGAAAATATTTGTTTCAATCAAGCATTTCAAGATTATATTGTAAAATCTGTATTTTAAATAATTTTATTATATATTCGTAAAATCAATTGAGTGCTTTAACTAGCGTTTCAGTTGATGCAGAGATAAATTATTATTGCTAGTGAAGCGTATGTAACAAAGTTGAGAGGAACAATATTTGCAAAATATCTGTATTTGTTAATTGAAATATGTTTACCCAGGTCTGATTTGTTAAATTTTTCAAAGTCGATTAGGATTCGTAAAACAGAAGAATTTTGAAAAAGTTATGTTGTTATATTATTCTTATGTTATATTATTAATATATTGTACTATTATCACATTATCACTTTATTATACTATATATCAATTTTAATTTGACAAACAAAACACTTCAATTTTCTAAAATTTTCTAAATCGTTACTGTGGCAGACAAAGCGTTAAAATCTATTGTAATTTTCTGGCAGAACTTTCTTCTCTAAATACTCCATAACTGCTGGATAACAGAAACCAATGACTTTGCGATAACTTGTACATTATTTTGTCAGATGCGGATTGGAATTCACACTGGAATGGTGTTAGCAGGTGTTGTCGGCAAGAAAATGCCCAGGTATTGCCTGTTCGGGCACAATGTTACCTTAGCAAATAAATTCGAGTCCCTGAGCGAACCCCTTCGCATCCACGTCAGTCCGACGACTTACGAGTAAGTAATCACCCATCAAATTGTTATCATAAACTATTATTAGGAACTTATGGAACAACCTAATAGTTGGGACACCCTAATATTTGGGACATTCTAATAGTTGGGACACCATAATAGTTGAAACACCCTAATAACTGGGACACCCTAATAATTGGAACACCCTAATAACCGGGACACTCTAATAGTTGGGATACCCTAATAGTTGGGACACCATAATAGTTGGAGACCCTAGTAGCCGGGGCACCCTAATAACTGGGACACCCTAATAGTTGGGACACCATAATAACTGGGACACCATAATAACTGGGACACCATAATAACTGGGACACCCTAATAACTGGGAAACCTTAATGGCATTCATCTTACAGAAAAATAACAATTATATTTTCACAGTGTATTTACAGTGCCGTTTATTTCCTTCAGGTTGTTGAAGCACCCCTTGTCAGGATTCGAGCTGGAAGCTAGAAGTAAAGAGTTCTTGCCGAAGGAGTTCCCGACGAACGCGGAGTCGTCTTCGTACTTCCTGAACGACTACAAGCACAAGGACGTCGATGTAAATCTTCCGCTCGATGTTCACATTCAGAGCGCCGTCCGTGATTACGGTCTCGGCGCCAGAACCGATTGAACTGCAAATAAAAAGTATTGAAAAACTAGTCATTGAAATACTTTCATTTAAATAAGACAATATTTCGAGATTTTCTTTCGTTCCGCAGTTTGACGTACCAGAAAGAAAGAAAAAGACACCTGTTACGTGTACGAGTCATGGAACAATTAATTGAAATGATACATTTTATAAGATGTATATTTAAAAAAATGCCTATTCGAGGTGATATTTTTCTTTTCGAGTGTAGTGGAAATAAAACTGTTCGGATATACAGGTGAAAAATTATTATTTCAATTAATGTTTCATACGCTGCCGAGCTTGCGACAGACGGTCAACCGAGATATTATTTTTTAATGGTTATTATAACGAAGAAAAGATGGCAGCGACTACTATCTTCTAGGAGCGAAGAACGATTTAAATAATTCATAATTTTCGTTTATTATCTGTTAAAAGTATTCGTTTATTATCTGTTAAAAATGCTCGTTTATTTCGGCTATTTGCCTGTTTAGTAATGTACACATTCCAACCAGAGGATGCTATACATAAATGAAATACATATTTCATATACATACACGTAGAGTCGGATGAATAATTCAAATAGTATTTCCATCGATATGAAAGTGACTAAGATATAACGAAGATAACATATTGCGTATACATATGTAGAGTTAAAGAATTATTTCAGATTAACCAATGTAACAGACACGCGTTTAGGGAGACACACATGTTCAAAGATATTTCTATTTTTTATTTAAAGGTAATATTTTAACCAGCACTGCTTGGCACCAGCACGCGCAGTGACGAGCGAAACTGGACACAATTTCAACACTTTTTTCGAGATACATTTGTTCGAAAACTAGACAATTGTAATATAAATAGAGTTATACACTGTACCAATACAAATAATATATAAATATAATAATATATTATTTTAATTTCCTTTTTCGTAGCGATTAAAAATGTATTTATTTAGAACCGAACTTTTCTGGTGTAAATAAGCGTAATTTCAATAATTTTCTATTTAATATATTTATAATTTTTATTCCTTTAAAGTTTGTTATATCCTCGGAGTAAGATTAGATATAATATTGTCTCGCGAACCTATGGCTTCGGTTTTGCTCATCACTGTAGATACCCGAGTAAACTGTCTTCGGAACAGCGACCGTGTGCCGCTCGAGTGAATGTCGTCGCTGTACCAATAAAATAACGTCCCTGTCCGTAAAACCACTCACACACGCACACACACACACATACAATAAATCCGGCTACACTCTGACTTCTCTATGAACTATCTCCACCGATCGGCAACTGAGTAACGATGCTAATTCTACCAGCCTAAACGGCCAACTCCGACGGCCGACGATATTTATACGCAAGAGTTTTAGATTACAATTATTGTATACCCATGACCATATGAGCAAATAAATCTGCATGACAAAGTACGATATACGACATTCTTCGTCCATTTCCTCGCGCACCTGCCACGCGCAATTATTAACCCCTTGCCATACCATTTTCTTCATAAATTTATAATTTTTAATTATTATTTCATTATAAAGTTTTCGATTTTAATAATTGCTAAGAAGAAGAAAGACAGTTTATATTTATTGTGTGACTAGGGTTACTGAGATGTTTAAATATTGATTTTATTTATTTAGAATTTTATTATAAATTTTTCGATTGTAATAAGTGCTAAGAAGGAAGAAGACAGTTTATATTTATCGTGTGTTTAGGTTTACTGAGATGTTTAAATATTGATTTTATTTAGATTGAGAAGAACGTATTAGAATTATAATAAATTGTTTAATAAAATTATTAGACGTCTTTATCGCCTGTTAAGCTTGTTAAAGTATGTCAAGGGGTTGAAATGAGAAATATTTGTTAATCGAGAAGAAGGAATGGTAGCGTTAATTATTGGACGCTGATAAATTGGTTTAATTTGGTTTATTGACGGAAAAATTGTTAGAGATAAATTATGAATATTGATGAAGATAAATTATCCTTAATAGCCTAAAATAGTGAAGCGTTTTAAACCATCTATAGGAGTAGAGAACAAATCAATAGAGTGTGATATATCATTTTTAATAGTACAGATTCAATTAATAAGGTAATAAATAACCGGGAGCCATTAACAATTTAATTCTACTTTGTTAAACAATTTGAACCATAGTAAGGACATTTTTCAATTTTTAATATTTCATTCTTAAAACGCACCTTATAGTACAATATAATTTAAAGAACAAGGAAATGACAGTCTTCTATTTATAATAATAATAATTATAGTAACCATGGCAGTGGTTATTTTCAATAAAAATAGTAGTAACAAAATAGTAATAATAATACTGTAATATTAATAATAACTACTGTCGTGGTTATACAAATAAATATAAAATATAAACCAATAAATATATATAAATAAATTCATCAATATTATTATCGTTATTAGAAAATAAAATCTGCATAAATTGTATTAAATATTACAACTTGTCTGCTATATTGAAGCAATCGTGACGTCACCGAAATAATTAAATGGACACTCAGAGACCAGTCACTTAAATTCAATCGAAATTCTCGTCTATTAAACAAATGCAATTTCAACTCTCATACCATCACTTTTCGCATTATTATAAACTATCCGTTCGACTTAAGAAACGACAATAAGTCGCAGAATTGTCGCGGAAACGCACAAAGCCGCGCGGCCTTTGAATTATCAGCGGGTAGCCGTTCCGGGCCAACAGCGTTTCCTCTTAATCTCTATTTCGAAAGCAAGACCGACTGGTTCTTTGATGCCGCGGAAAGACCAATATCGTATAGAACGTGGTATAAAGCACGTCTGCGACGGGGCGCGGTTCATTTCGCCCCGGCTTCTTAGTTTGCCCCACGTTTCTCTCTATCGCGCGGCGGACCGCCCGGACGACGACGGCCTTTTTATTTTTGATAAGGCTCGATCCAGATTCCGTGCACGGGAACCGGTCCTTTGTTCACGAAATAATAGAACTATTTGTATTCTTCTCCGCAACCGCAATCCCCGGCCATCGGCGAGCGCGCGCGATCCGTTGTCCGGCCGAACTGTTTTCTCCGAGCCCCGCGCGGGGCTGGAAATGAAACTCCGTGCGGCGGCGGCGGTGCACTTTTCTTCGCGACATTACTTATTTACCAGGGGGGCCCCCGTTCGTTACGTTCCCGTGAACACGTTCCGCTTTCCTCGCGAGCCCGCAATTTTCCTCCGTTTCTGCCGTTTAACCGTGACATTAAGAGGGCCACTCTCTCTCTTTCTTTCTTTATCTCTCTCTCTCTCTCTCTCTCTCTTTCTTTCTCTCTCTCGGTGTGAGAGTGATACGTCCTCGGGAATGGAGATGGTGGAAACCGGATGAAACGGCGAGACAATGTAGAAAGTCGTAGATGATAGGAAAGTGTTCGGGTAAGATCAGCATGGAGCATCTGCTCGAGAGAATTGTTTTTGAAATGGTTTATGAGAATTGGTAATTGTGACGGAATTTGCGACATTTTACGCGGAGAATTATTTGACACTTTAGAATTGTTTTTAGTTGTTGGGATGTGGTTTTCTTTTTAATTCCTTTTTAATTTCTTTTTAAATTCTTTTTTAATTTCTTTTTAAATTCTTTTTTAATTCCTTTTAATTTCTTCTTGAATTCTTTTTTAATTCCTGTTTATTTCCTTTTTAATTCTATTTTAATTCCTTTTAATTTTTTTTTTAAATTCCTTCTTAATTTCTTCTTGAATTCTTTTTTAATTCCTTTTTATTTCCTTTTTAATTCTTCTTTAAATTCCTTTTTATTTCCGAATATATTTCTTGATACGCTATTATAACGATTGTTAAAAATTCGAATAAATCCTTTCTTGTCTCGCGAGGCAATTTCTGTTGACCGTTTGCTAGATTTAGTATTAATTAACGAGACAATCTTGATGAATTTAAAAATAAATCACCAGAAGATAAAGTCTTTTTAATTACGATAGCTGAATATAAATTGAAAAAAGACAGTTTTAATATCATATTAACAAATGGACGAAATACCATTTCCCTGTTTTTTACCCCTAAATCAACCACCGTCGATCAAGAAACCGATTTCACATATATTATTTTATAATTATTAAAATTATAAAGCTACTTGTATTAGATACTGATGAATCAATACTTTATACACTATAATAAAAATTAAGAAAAGTTCAACTAAAATTCTCATAATTGAGGCAATAAAGTTTACCTCGCGAGTCGCTTAGTTTAATATTAAATAACAAGGTATACTCGCTGCGTTTAACAATAAATCATCAGAAGAAAAGCTCTTCTACGGTCTCGCCTCTAAACCAAACAATAAAACCATTTGTTTTAATTAACATAACCATCCAAACTATAAAATGCTTTGTTAATGAACAAAACGATCCAAATTATAAAATTCTTTGTTAAATAACAAAACGATCCAAACTATAAAATTCTTTGTTAAATAACAAAACGATCCAAACTATAAAATTCTTCGTTAAATAACAAAACGGAGCATGTTATCGCAGAATTACAACATTTGCAACAGAGTTTCCACCCTTCACCATCGCGACGACACCGACGACCGCTCTCTGAATTTTCCTTCCCATCTCGCCCCGCAGATGTCGTTACAACCACTCTCCAGACAATAATTAAACAAATCCACCGTCTCCTCGGTGGAGTTTCATTACCCCTTTACCAACATTGTCGAGCCGGTCAATTAACGCGTTTCAAACTGGTTTCAACCAAAACTCGCGAAATAATTTTCCGCTCGGCGACAAAACTCGCTCGCTCGCTCGCAAGAGCTCATCGCCCATCGCCGGCCAAAATTCCGATCGATCGCTTGACAATCGACACTGCATTGTCGCCGGCAAACAATAACTATTGGCTACACAACAATCGGAGTTAAAAAGAAAAAGAAAGGAAATAGCCGATCTTTTTAACGCGTTCCGGGTGGTTTTCGGGTTTTACGCGGCGGTGTACGCACTATTCCGCTCCTACGGCGGCAAAGTAGCAAAAGGGAATGAAGAGAGAAAAGAGGAAAGAGAGTAGAGAGACAGAGAGTAGAGTAGAGAGAGAGGGGAGAATAAAGGGAAGGCAGCAGTCGCGCCGTAAAACTAAAAAGCCAGCGAAAGAAATTACAAAAGACCAACACTGGGCTTCGCCTGCGCCGAGTCGCGCCCTCCCCTCCCCTCCTCCTCCCGTGCACGTGCACGGGATATTTGTGTCAGCGGCCCGTGCTTCTCCCGCGTGTTTGCCCGTGCAAACGTACCTTTACTATTTTCTTATGCTGCCATTCATCGCGACGAGAGACCCGCCCGCCCGCTCGCGCTCGCAAAGAGAAAAGAAAGGAATTAAACATTTGGCCCTTCCGGCTACGGCCGCGTAATCAAACGCCCGGTGAAACTAACGAAGCAACCGCGGAAAGCAGGCAGACACCGCCTGATATCAGAATACAAGGAGCGAACCGGAAAAAGCGACAGAGAGAAAGAGAAAAAGAGAGAGAGTTGGAGAGAAAGATGGAGAGAGAGGGGAGAGTGAAAGTCCCGGAGTAGGCATAGCGGAATAATAACTTAGATGACGTGCAACAAAAACCGCGCCCAATGGAGGAACCGAGAGAGAACGTCGCCTCTCTGCTCGGCGCGATGCTTTTCGATTAACCCTTTCGCTCCGATACTGTAGGTGCCAATAGGCGTCCAGATCAAATTTTTCCTGTTTTTAAATTTCATGGTAATGTAGACCTTTTACGAAAAGCTTAAAACAATTCAAGTAAGTAAGTTCGCTGCGAGTAATATTGGTTTAACCCTTTCGCTCTGACAAGTGTATTTATACGCCCTCGAATAATCACCATTTATATATAATAAAAAGTGCGCATATTATTCGTTCATACCATATACATGCATACTTTTATTCCATACTTTTGTTAATCGACAAACAGTTGACTATAATATTTAAATAAATAAATTACGATTCTAGACTTTCATATTTTAGAAAGCAAAGCGATATTACTAAATACAATAAATATCATAGCATATAATTCTATACTTTACACGAGATACTATTGTTAATTAACAGACAGTTGACTATAATATTTAAATAAATAAATTACGATTCTAAACTTTCATATTTCAGAAAGCAAAATGATATTGCTAAATACAATAAATATTGTAAAATTTAGATTTCTACTTCGTAGCATTTCGTTTCTTAGAGTCAACTGTTCACTAATGCGCTCCACAGCAAAAGGGTTAATGATTTCAACTAAAATGCGTGCGCCCCTAATCGTCGTCCCGCGTGCCGCATAATATTATGCACCGTCCCGGAAACGTGACGGCCGTGGAATCGGATTCTTCGGGATTGTAATCCGTTCGCGGCTGTAATGTGTTTATCGGGGGGTCCGCATCAAAGTTTCGCGTCGTTCATCTTCGAGTAAAATCTTTTTACGACGCTATTATGGCAAATGTTACATTATTCATCGGCCGGAGGTCGTAAACGTTGTGGAAGAATACATAATAGATTGACTCGTTTATCCTTTTGTTGTGGATGAGTTATTCTTGGGAGAGACGGCCCGGTGAGCTCGCCGCTGTTAAATCAGTCTCTAGGATGTTTAAACGTTCCGGTAATTGTTTAGCGGTTTTCCGGGTCGCTTCATTGTCGATCTTTCGATTTTTAAAAATTTTGTTTAATCTCTCGAATCGGTGAAAAATAATATTTTAGTTCGTTTTGCTTCGATTGTCTCAGATTTTATTGAGAAAACTCTGTTTATTGATGCTTTAAGTCGGTGGTATATTAATTATGATAATATTAATATATTGCTATTAATATAATATATTAATGATTAATCATGAATTATTACGATTTCATTTTAGGTCGCCTGCACCCCCAAAATATTATTTCTAAATATATAATAAAATCGAAGAGAGTCGTTCTAGGGTCGATTATTAATTCTTAATAATTACTGTATACACTGTACAAAATTAGAAAATATTTATTAACAACACTTTTCATTCCCTTATATTTTAAAAATAACAAATAATCCCTGAGTTATCACGATTTCATTTTACCTCTCCTGCACCCCCAAAATATTATTTCTAAATATTTAATCAAAATCAAAGGGAGTCATTCCAGGGTTGATTATTAATTCCTAACAACTACATTATACGCTGTACAAAATTATGGTCTGCTGTAAAAAGCGTCGTATCGCCGAACGCGATAACAATAAATAAAACAATGGCGAGCCATCGTCCAGCTTGAATGGACCGTAGCGAGTGAACCGAAGATAATGAAATGTATATTGATACCCGTACGACACATAGAAATTGTACGCCGTTTCGGTGCGTGAATACGGGAAAATAAGATGTGGTATTTTAGTGGTAATAGCTGGATCGCGTTAACTGTTATCGTAGAAATGAATAGAGCGCGTTCGGTCGCCGAAATGTGTACTCCAGGAATGGGCAGAGTTGAACGGAATTGCGGCTAATGGTACGAAGTGGACGGAAGGAAACGGGGGGTTGAACAGGAAGGCGGCCATATTGGCGAACGTTTACGCGGAGAGAGGCAGAGAGAGAAATAGAATGGGAGAGAGAGAGAGGGAGAGGGGGGGAGAGGAGAGCTAAGGTCGGAGATAAAGAACTTGCCGTGGCCACTGAAAGGAAAATTACTTGGATTACGCTGATCGAGGCGGCAATTTGGGTAATCTCTCTTGCGAGTCTTTGTACGATGACACCCATTTAGAGCATCGACCAGAAAGTCGCCGGGGACGGACCTGTTACCTTTCGACGAGTTAGTGAACTCGATGGAACAATGGGAGCTCGTCTTTGAACCGAGTGCAACGTTCATTGTCGACGGAGAGGTGAAACAAAATTCTGAGACCTTGGCGAAGAGCTGAAACAAAATTGTGGAATTTTGATGGAAAGCTGAAAGGAAATTCTGAAATTTCAGAGAAAGGATGAAAGAAAATTCTGAAATTTCAGAAAAAGGCTGAAAGAAAATTATGAGACCTCGATGGACAGCTGAAAGAAAATTCTGAAACCACGATGAAAAGCTAAAAGAAAATTCTGAAACCTCGATGGAAAACTGAAAAAAACTTTTGAAACCTCGACGAAAAGCTGAAAGAAAATTCTGAAACCTCGATGGAAAACTGAAACAACATTCTGAAACTTCGTCGAAGATCTGCAAGAAAATTCTGAAATCTCGGAAAAAGGCTGAAGGAAAATTCTGAGACCTCGACGAAAAGCTGAAGGAAAATTCTGAGACCTCGACGAAAAGCTGAAAGAAAATTCTGAAATCTCGGCAAAAGGCTGAAAGAAAATTCTGAAACCTCGTCGAAAATCTAAAACAAAAATTCTGAAACCTCGTCAAAAATCTGAAACAAACCTCTGAAACCACAACAAAAATAATATCAATGCGCCCGCGCGAAGCGCCACTAAAAACCGAAGATAATTATTAACAGTCCCATAAACAGCTGTTCAAAGGATCCCGATCGCGACGAGAACATAACATCGCTTGGTCAGGCGATATAACGTTGCGATACGACCGCGTATGCGTTCACGGATAATGGTCTCGGATGAATGGTGTGGTGGTCCGGCTGCGCTGAACCGAGAATAATACAATCGCAATCATAATCGAGGCGATAATTTCTTTGTATCTCGCGGATGATCCAGAACAACAGCGTGGGAGGAAGAGGAGAGGGAGGAGGAAGTGGAAGAGGAGGTGGCCGGTAAATATATTCCGCGTCGAAGTTTAGAGTATCTCTGCTTCACACTCGAAATGTGCATTATTCCGTTCGAGCGAGCGCATTGTTCGCGGGCCTGCAGCTCCTTCCAGCGGGGAAATGCATCGAAGTAACCGATTTCGACGACCGTCACCTACGGCGATCGTTGTTACACGTGTGAACGCACCTAAGTTCGTTCCTAGAATCATCATGCCCCGGCAGCGCATTATTAGACAATTTGTGCTCGAAGTTCAACTACAAATATCAAAAAATTTCTCTGACTTGTAGCATTTCCATTCTGTGTAACGAAGTATATTCTATGCATGAGAAATCGAGTCTCATAATTTATATAGCAGTTATATATTTAACAACTTTTTATATTTGAGCTTCGGTGGTGTTTGTAAAAAGAATTATAGAACGTGGTGGAACAATTTTAATGGCGCCTCAGGGCAAGAGGCCACTCGAGGGCAAAGGGTTAATTACACCATAATCGAAGCGTGACTTATATTATAGGTGAATAATATTATAAATTATAATAAAACGAATTAACATTCATAGCGATTCAAGGAAGCGAATGACCATTTAGATTCGTCTCGAAAGGCTACTGATAGGATACTGATCACGATTCTCCGAGAACTATAGTTTCCCTCAAAATCGTACCGATACCCTTTTACAATACCCGACGATAACACAGCGCCGTGAGAAATCCTTTCGCATTCCCATCCCCCCGAATCGTCCAGTTCCCACCAGCAAGCTCGCAATCTCCAGCTTCCAACCCGGCGAAAACTTTTGACCCCTCGCCGACGTTCCCTGACAGACGCACCCTCGAATCGCGAACCTTTGAGAACTCCGGCCGAATTCTTGGCTATATTCGGGTCCCTAATATCAGAATTCATAACATCTCGCGAGAACTTCTCCCCGCTTCCGAGGACATCGACGACTTCCGGTTACACACACACACACACACACACCATCGAGAGAGAGGAACCCCTGGCCCGCGAATTCCTCGCGACCGTTCCGCGCACGGTTATTTTAGAGCGCGGCGGATCATCCTCCCCGCGCGTCGTGTAATTCGCGCGGCGGCGTCGGCGACATTGAACGCCGCGGCTAAGCACGTAATCATGTCGGGCTCGCGTGACGTTTAATTCCGTGTCTGTTATTACGGGGGCGGGATTAGTCCGCGTTTGAAGCACGAAAAAACGCACAAGGTATCTAACAAGCATTTTTCTCCCGGCAGTCTGTGAACTTTCATTACTTCAATTAATTTCAGGGTCTGGCCAAGTTTCCTCTCATTAACGCACTCGCCGGAGTATAAAACTCCCCCCACCCCCTCTCACTCTTTCTTACTCACTGTCCCTCTTTCACTGTGTCGCTTCCCCACCCTCTCTCTCTCTCTCTCTTTCTCCATTTTTTCTATCTATCTCTCTCTGTCACTCTCTCGCACTCTCCTCCCCTCTCTCTCTCTCTCTGTTTCTCTTTTCTCTCTCTCGCACTCTCCTTCTCTCTCTCTCTCTCTCTCTCTCTCTCTCCCTCTCTCTTACTCTCTCACCCTCTCGCTTCCTCCTTCTCCCTCTCTCTCTATCTTTCTCTCTCTCTCTCTCTCTCTCTCTCTCTCTCTCTCTCTCTCTTTCTCTCTACTCGTCGCGAAACTTCGCTTTGTCGCCGTCCGAGCAGCGGAGATTTTTGCGCGAGTAATTTGCATCCGGTCTTCTGCCGTACGCGGATCGTATCGGTGTCCTTCTCATTATCATCCGGCAGCCGAGGGCCGCGGTACGAGGTCCGAACACGATCGAACACCGCGGGAACGGCGATTTTCTTCGGCGTCGCTCTCCTCCGCCGTACGTCCGGCCCCGTTGATTACGCGCTGGTGGTGGACGTCTCTTAATTTCGGGCGCGAGCCCGGTTTACTTGGAGCTGTTACAAACTATTAAGAGAATGTAATTAAGCGGAGAATGTGGGCAACGCCATGCATATTCAGCGAGCGGGCGGGCGCTACTTGAAATATCCGTCGCCACTATTTCAACGATCCGGCCACCGCCGTCGTCGTCGTCGTCGTCTTGCCGGACTCTCGCGCGGTAACGTGAGAACGAGTATGGCCGGCCGCCTTCCTCTATCTACGTGGTCACCGAGTGCTTTTTATTTTTACCACGATGATTTTACAACGTTTACCACGGTGTTATAACGTTTCCCCGGAATTTCGTGTGCGCGGCGAAAACGGCGCGTCTAGTCGAATTAACCCCTTGCGCTACGATTCCTTTCACGCTGCATCGATTTGCACTTATTTATCGTTAATATTTTCCTTAATAAGACCACGAAATTCTTGTTGCTTTTATTGTCATTGTGCACTTTCGTTTTCGGACTTTGATAACGGAGGAATTTTGATTTCGATTTAAAATAAATTAATAATATCCGCGTATTTAGTAGATTTTTCGTGAAATTTGTATCACGAGGTCTGACTCATTATTATAGTGCAAGGAGTTAATTGTAGGCCATCTTGTCGCTGGTCACCTTGCAGTGAGCGCGATCGCTCTAAAATAAATATACTTGCAGATAAAAAAATTAATAAATCAATAAATGAACGAGTAAATAACTGAGTAAATCAAGAAATGAATAAATAGATAAACTGTAGGCCATTTTGTCGCTAGCGATGTCGCAGTGAGTGCGACCACTTTAATATAAATATCCTTATAAATAAATAAATAAATAAATATATAAATTAATAAATAGGTGAATAAATGAGTGAGTAAATAACTGAGTAAATTATCAAATGAATCAATAAATGCATGAGTAAATCAAAAGCTGAATAAATAAATAAACGAGAAAGCCAAAAAACGAACGAACGAACGAACAAACGAATAAATGACTAAATCATAAACCGAACAAATGAATTATTTAACAACGAAGTCCTCTCAACACAAGCCGCAAGGAGCGAAAATTCCAGAGCCGTTGCAGATCCGAAAATCTCCGGCGCGCAACCGGCGTCGGCGAAGATCAAAAATTGGCGCAGCGGGCACAAAGGTCTCCGCAACAAAGGTCTTATGAAATAGACCGGGGGGTAGGATGAAACCAGATTTCCCGTAGTCTGCAAGAGCGAATCCTCGGAAGTACCGCCGGTGTCGCACCGGAGAATCGCGCGCAGGGGTGGCGAACGCCGCGTAACGGCGCCGAAGAGATTAGAGGAGAACGGTCCGGTAAAAGAGCCCGGCCAGAGAGAAGCCGAACACAAAATTCCCGCGGAGAGCCGGCTCTGTGTCCGTCGCGTTCCTTTCGTCGCTTTTACACCATCGCCGGGCGTCGCTTAATAAAACCGGTCGGCTCTCGTCTCGATCGCAATAAATTTTCGGGGCGCGGCTCCGATCGCCGTCGACTCCGCCGCCCTGCGCCCTGTTGTTTCCGTTTCCGGTGGCTCGCTGTCTCGGAAAAAGGGGCTGGACAAGTATGAGACAAGGCTTGAAAAATTGCCGGGCCACTATGTTCGCGCGCGCGCGCGAGCGCCGTTTCATTAACACGTTCTGTGCCGAGCTATTTTTACTCGACTCTTCGCTTTTGTCGTTCCTTGTTCTAGTATAAATTGCTATATTATCTATAATTATTAAGAATCGTGTATAATGATAAGACAAATTCATTCTTGTGGTAGAAATTAATTTTTTAATTCTAGATTTGTTACAAACTATTTTTTAACCCTTTGCACTCGAGTGGCGCCTCCGAAGCGCCAATGAAAATTGTTATATAATTAACAGAATAACATTGACATTATTAAAGACCCTTTTAATAATGTATATTACTATACAATAGTAATATATTATCTGTAATTATTAATAATTAAAATAAAAGAACCAGATAATAGGCTCTTAACAATTTTATGAATGTGGATAATCTTGGTAAAAATTATTATTTGAAACGTGGCATAATAATTTTCAATGGCGCCTTAGAGTCGTCACTCGACCAGAAAGGGTTAAGAAGCGGTCCGTAATTTATTCTCGCGATGTCTCGACTTAGAGAAATCAAACGCCGCGAGAAGGGACACGTTTTCCTCGAAGCGTCCGGCGACGATTCGAGTACGAAATTCTTCGGTAGGTTCGAAATAATCTCCTAAAATATGCAGCGGTCTTTTGGGAGCCGGTATCCCGCTCGGCGAATCGAGCGGAATCGACGCGCGGTTTTGCCCGGCCGCTTATCGGATACGTGCTCCAAATCGGAGCCAAGGTTGCGCCGTCTCGCGGGCTCTTGCTATCAATTAGAACATCTTAATCAACTGTCTGCGCGCGGGCTGTTTCGCACAATGCGCTGCTTGCTTCTGCTGCTGCTTGCTTCCACCGACTTGGGCGCTTCTGCGTCCCTGCATTCTCGACAGAAGCGAGCGCCGATGCGGCGATACGCGCGCAGCATTCTTCGCCGGGCGGGCAGCCATTCAGACGCGGCATGGTGGACCGGTAAAAAATCATAACCCAATGAGATCAGATTTTCTTGCACGATTTTTGATATTTTTCTATTTTGCTATAAGGCATTGTGCATTTGTACTTTTCGATATCGAATGCGTAATGAAATTCGCCGACGTCTTTCTTTGACGTCGATAAACAAATATGGAAATATTTGTTTATTATTCGATGAAAATAAATACTTTGTGCTTGGAAGGGTTAAACAGCGATGAAATCGCGCGCACGGAAGTAACCGTTAGCCGCGTTCTATGGTATCCAAACGAGCGATCCCCTTAATTAGGGCAACAGTTTTCCCCCCCCTCGTCCCCCCCCCCCCCCCCCCCCCCTATCTAGGTCCGCGAGACAGCGCATACCGATGACCTTTGGAACGGCTCGCGCGCGCCGCGTCGCATAAATAACCGGGGGGTGAACAATACTTTGTCGAAGATGAATGGCCAATTGTGGAAATGAAAAGATTAGTTAGGTCAATTTACGACACCGGCCGCGGCGTCGAAGTTACGAATTGATCGACGAGCGCGCGATCAGTATTCCTTCGGCTCCTACGCGGCGAGAGAGCGGCCAACGGGGGCGAGAGAGAGGGAGAGAGGGGGGTGAGGGGAGAGGGTGTGGTCCGCCGGACAAAAATCTGTCGGCCGATGGTACCTTGCCGGGGTCCGCCGCGAGCACCATTTATTAGAACCAATTGAATAAATTACGTTTCATTCAGAACGTTGGCCCGCCGCTCCTCTCCCCTCTCCCCTCTCCCCTCTTTCCTCTCTCTCTCTCTCTCTCTCTCTCTCTCTCTCTCTCTCTCGGTCTACGTACCCTGTGCTCTTCACGCATCGTTCGACGGACCGCCGCGAATCCCGCGGCCGATAATAAAATCCTTTCAGCGGCATTTCCCAGCAGCAACGAAATACCGTCGGCTCTTTTCTTCCGGCTCAGCTCGGGGACGGCGTCGAGAGCGAATCGCGGGCCGCCCCTGGGGCCCCGCGCTCTCGCGATACAGAAGAAGAAGAAAAAAAAGGACCGCGGTCGCTTTGGTATTCCGTTCGCGTTGGATATTTTTCTGAAAATGGATTCGTATGCGCCGCGATGCGTCACGCCACGTTTTTCGTCCCCACCCCTCCCACCCCCGCCCCCCGCGACGAGGCGACTTATTATGATAACAACGTTTTGTATTACGAATCTGTGAAAATCTGACCCGTTGCGTGTGCGCCGGAACGCGGACAGATTTTTCGAATCGTCGTTATTGACGGTTTTAACGCTAGCGCGTGCACCGTGGCGCGGACAGCGGCCGCATATGAGATTCATCCGTTTCTCTCATTTGCTTGTCCCCCCCCCCCCCCCCCCCCTCTTCGGCCTCAGTCCCCCGGTGCACGGGTTCTCGGCCCGTTGAAAGGGTGAAAAATCAGCCGTTTCTGCGGGGGCCGATGCCCCGTTAAATATTTAATACTCGGTCTGTTGCGAAAAGCTGACGGCCGTCATTGCAATTTAATCGAACGCGCCGATCGATCGGCGCGCCTCCCTCTCTCTCTCTCTCTCTCTCATTCTCTCTCGCTCTCTCTCTCTAGGCCAAGAGGCGTCCAAAAGCGGAATTAAGTCCCCTTCCACGAGTGTCCTCAAAAGTTTAAAAAAAGACCGCATCGATGGTTAAAGAAACGTTTTATAACATTCTTCTATTTTTCTGTTAATTATTGAATCGCACCGAAATCACTGAAATGCAAACAGGAAATAACTGTTTATTTCACTTTTATTTGTATTATATGGCACAGAGATTTTGTCGCGGTTTTTAATTGAACAAAATTGGTACCTTTTTTCTTGAAAGCATATAAAAACGTAAATAAGTAATAATTCAATTGAATTTGTTGTTATAGAGTCGATGTTGTTATAGACTTTGTTGTTATTAAAATTATTTTGGGACGTAATAGAACAATTATAGTGGTGTCTTAGAGTACAAAGAGTTAATTGGTGTTGGAATAGCGATTTCGATGTTCTTTTTTAAGGTTATGTGCTTTGAAATGATTTTATGGTTAATTGATGTATGGTGATTGTTGCAAAGACGTACAGTGAGCTCTAAAAGTATACGGAGATTGGTATAATTATTGACTTCTAGGACATTTATTTAAATTTTATAAATTTTTTATTAAACACCATGACTATGCTGCGACAAAAAATGAAATACCCTATACACTAAACATAAAAAGAACAACAATAAACAAATCATAAAATTGAATAAAATACATATTTAAATAAAACATAACCACTAATCTCTTTTAAATTATACAGGTAACCTATTGTGCCTAATCGGTTAGGTATACTCTAACCTATCATCATTTTCCTTTCACCGTAAACTTATTTGAAAAATAAAGCATAAAAGTGAGAGTTACACTATCCGACTACTTCACGTAGTATATGGAGTCCTTTGACACGAAACTTATTCCATAATCAAAGCTCGCATCGAACTAAATAAACTCGCGTCCCCGGGGCGGGGGGGGGGGGGGGGGGGGGGGGTGCGGCACAAAACGCCGAGCCTTTTCGGCCGGAGACTTTCGAATGAATTTAGCAAACGTGAATACGGTCTAGTTGACAGGCGGCTGAAGGGCGAACATTATTTCACGCGTCTGAATACAGAGCATTTACTCGTAAACGTGCACGGGCCGTAGCGAGAAACGCGTAGGTTCCCCGTTAGGAAATTATTAACAGGAAAAGCGACCCTCGCCAGCCGCGAAATAAATCACGCCGCGAGACGGTAAATGAAAAATTATTCGCAATTAAACGAACGCCGCGACGCGGCGCGCCGCGTTTCAATGGAATCCGCGAGCGGACTCTCGCCGGTCAGCGAGACGGTTCCGCGAATGCCGGGACGCGAATGTCTTAGGATTTCCTCCCGCGTAGATGAATAAATTCTGTGATTAACAAAGGGGGGTCAGAGGGTTCAAGTTGCAAAACGAAAAATTGTTGCGTCCGTGTAGGCGACAGGGGGGGAGAGGGAACAAGCTGAATCGCGCGGCGAAATGCTCGACTCGGAGCCGCGGCGCCGTGACATGTGCTCGCCAAATGGGGGAAACGTGTGTGTATCCGCCATATTTAAAAAGAAACTGTTTACAGCGGCGTGCACGCCCGGCGAATGAATGTCGGGGCCACCGTATTTGTCGAGACTTTCAGAATTTGTTCTCAGAAAACGAGGTAAAAGCGATAAACAAACCGAGTCCGCGATGAGTGGGTTACGCGGGCGGCACCCGCTCCCGCCCCCGTTTCCCCCAGGTGCGCAGACTAAATAAACACCGCCCCGGCCCATACAGAGAGAGAGAGAGAGAGAGAGAGAGAGAGAGAGAGCCGACCGACGATATTTTTCACGTGCCCGCCGCCGTATTAATTCCGAATGCTGAATTATTCAGCCGTTCGGCCGGTTACATCGAGCATAAATAAAATAGCGACGGTTAAATTCGCGTGTTTCATCGCGACAATGGCGGCGTAAATTTTCGTGGCACTCAAAATTGGGCGACGTCTTTGGAAAAGGGAATTCTGGGTCTAATGTTACGGTGCCCTATATTTACCTTTTTCTTTAATGCGAAATTAATAGACGATATTTGTTGTTTAAGGCTGATTTATCGTTTTATATATTTAATTGCGCGAAGTGTGATTTTACTGCCGCATTGTTTAACGAAATTTAACAACATTTCGATGTCTATAAAATTATACTTAAACCTTTGCGGTCGTAATTAATTTATACATAATTCATGGTAATCGTAATTGATTTTCTATCAGTTGACAGTAATAAGATAACAATAATAAAAGCAGGAAAGACAAAATTTATTAACTCCGTTTTAATGTTTAGACATAGATAAATCAATAATATGTTTTAATTTTATGTAATTCAAATTTATAAATTTAAATTTAAATTTATGTAAAAATAAAAAAGATGAAAAAAGATAAATTAATTGTTTTGGTGGCTGAGAGTAGACATACGACAGCAAAAGGTTAATGTCGCCGATTTTTATCGAGCGTACTTAAAGTATACTCAAAGTCATACATAACCTAGCATAGAAAAATCTTATGGGACACCCTAATATTTTCGAACCCCCCACCATCTCCTTGTTTTCTCCTCGGTTTCCTCGATTTTAGCCGACACTTGCCGCAGCCTCGATTCCAGTCAACACCTTTCGCAGCCTCGTTTTACAAATATTAGCGTAACTCGTTGGTCCCGTTGACCCTTTCATTGCGGCCGGCGCTAACTCAACACCATCGGCATTGTGCGCCGCGCGCGATATTCCCGTAACAATCGCTTGCGGACCGGCTGAGATAATTCACGATTCGATTAGTGCGACAGCTAAACCAAGGATTGCATTGTTAAGCAGCAGAAAACGTCCGAACGGTACTCGGAGAGTCAATTAGTGTATAGAGTCGAACAGACCGGACTGGGATAACAATGGAGGTATATTGGAGGTATTTCTGTTTTTCTTTTTTTGTTTCAGACAGGGAAATTATGGTTCGGGTGACTATTGTTAGTGCCGTTTGGAAATACAGACGGCTATTTTCTCGCATGCTATCTGTTTGCAAAATTATCTTTCGCGGGGTTTTGTTATATATTGCGTGGGAAGAGATCCAGGCGCGGATTTATAAATTTTTAATTTTGTAAAACGATGTGTTGAATGATAATTGGCCCAAATGATAATTTGTCTTAAAATGTACGAAACTTTTATTTTTAAAAAATGAGAATTAGACGCTTTGAAAAAGAGGTAAAAATATTATAAATCTTTAAAATTTCCAGTTGACAGATTTTAAGGAATTAAAATTAATTTTCGTTAGATATCCTTGGTAACGTGAATGGACCATACATAATATTAAAAAGATACCAAAATATCATACCATAATAACAAAATAACATAATAAAATAAAAGGAACGTCACAGAATATAATTATCAGAGCAAAAACCTTTACAAAAGCTCTACCAAACAAACCCCTAAAAAAGAAAAAATTTTAAAGAATTCTACAAGTCACCTTGTAAAAAAACAGCATCCAACAACCCCTGCAAAAATCATTAAAATCCAACAATTTCATCACAACAATACAAACTCAACAATAAAACCATCATAATCAAACAATTTCCGCTAATTGAATCAAATCTCTAAACCAACAACTAAACAATGGAACAACCATCAGCAGCGTTTAACCACTTCCGGTCACTTGACCGCCCTTTTCTCCGATGACGTCACAGTCGTTCAAACAAAGCCTGCAAGACGCGTCACTCGAATCCAAGAACAATCGCGTCCTAGTCATCCAATTCCCTTTAAGAGATCAAGGTGATTGTTTCATAAAAAGATCTTAATTAATCATCATAACAAAAAGGCCACCCCACTAACCTCGAAAAAACAAAAACGATAGTCAAAGTCAAAAACGAGAGAAAAAACATCCGTCGAAATCGCGCGTCGCCCGCGGGTAACGCAACGTTTACGAAAAATCTCGATTGTTATTTCCGGATGAGATTTTCCGCATCGCCGGGCCGGGATTTGATTTAGCATGTACGGGACGAGAGACGGTGAGTACAGAGAGAAAGAGAGAGAGAGAGAGAGAGAGAGAAAGAGAGAGCGAGAGTAGGAGAGCGTATTACTCCAGTTTCTAAGGAATCGGAGCGCGAGAGGGACCGGCGAAAGACGCGTGACGCTCGGCCTCGGGTACCGGCCGCGAGGAGCGCGCCAATCGCGTACGCTAGCCCCAAGACTTTCTCGGCGCTCAGTCTGCCGGAGTCTGCAGCGCGCGAAACTTGTACGCGCGTCGCGTCGCACTCGTGTTGTCGAACGAAACCGGGCGCCGTCGTGCATCGTTCCGCGAATTCGATCACCGTATCGCCTGTGCGTCCGCCGGAACAACTGGCGTGTCCCATAATTAACCCGGAATAAATAGTTCGCGTTTATATCTTGTTCGCATCGACGACCATATTCACGGCCAGGCGAGTCGGATGATCGAGATCCGAGCAGCAAAGTGTTGCCGCGACGTACGCGTCGCCACGTGATTTTTTCCCCCCTGTCAGGTTAACGCGGGCTCTACAGTGTGTGTTTCGACGATCAGCGAAGAAGTGCGCGACTCCGATTATACAAGCCGTTCCAAACCGTCACACGTCGCGTTCCAGCCGTCGACGATGGTATTGAAACACGATGTTCGCGCGTTACGGTGAAACGTGAACGGCTTCGGAGAATTCCAAGTGGCAAGAGTTTTTCGGTAAAAAGAGTTTTCGGGTAAAAGAGTTTTCGGGTATAAGAGTTTTTGGTCCTCTGTGTGTGCTCGCCGCTGCGTCTCCATATCTCCGCCGACGGAGAGACCGAGAGGAAAAAGAGTGGAAAGAGAAGAAGATAGAAGAGTGTCGCGGTTCGCCAGGCCCCCGAGCGAATTGACGGATACGTACGCGCCGGTTTCCTGCTACGAGACACACCGTGCCGCTTCGCTAGGTGGTAAGTGGACCCCCGTTCGTCCGTTCTACCGTTTGTGTTTCGCCTTCGGTTTTCATTTTTTCGCGCGCTACACACGGTCGTTCATCCGACCGCGCCGAGTCATCGCCGATGACCTTCTTCGGGATGCTCGCGAATCACCGCGTTAGCCGAGTCAGAGAGAGAGAGCCCCCCTTTTACCTTAGGCCCCCCCTCTCTCTCTCTCTCGCTCTCGCTCTCTCCGTGGCACACGAGGCCGGCCAGGACACACACCAGGCGGGGGAACGAGAATCGCGGCGCGGTCTTTTCCGTCGAGTAAACCGGACTCCCCGCTCGAGAATGGAATCTTGGCCTGGGGAACGGACCTCTCCTCGCCAGCGCGAAGAACTTGAACGTTGATCTCTCCCGGGATCTCTTCGCCGCGGCCTGAACTTTGGCGAGCGCCGACAAGAAAAGGCTCCTTCCACGGACCGTCCTTTTCTGGACGACGGGACGTGTTCGCAGGATGCCCCTGCTGCTCTGCCCTTGCCAGCCAGTTCGGCCACCGATGTCTGCTTCTACTTTGCCACCGTGTGTCCTGTGTGCTGCGAGACTCTCTCGATATCCCTGTGTGACTATCTCGATGTCCCACCGTGGCCCAACCGTCGTCTTTGTCTACTGTGTTCTTCTCTCTGTGTCGAGGAGATTCGTGGGGATTTTTAGCGAGAGGATTTTATCAACACCGATGTGATTGCTTTTGGAAGTGTGTGGATTAGCGGGTTTTCGTCTTTAACCACTTGTCGTATTTAAATCCTTAAAGGACTGGTTACACGGCTGAAAATATACTCGGCGAAATGGTTCTAATGTTTAGGAAATTATATAATATAATTATATAGGAGGTTATAGGGAAGAGTTAAATGTGTAATAAATTGTTGGTTGTCAGTGTAAAAAGCCGATTAATGGGCTACTGAACGGTAAACTGTTAACGAGACAGATTAGTGATGGATATTAATAATAGTAGATTGTTGTTCCGTTCTTTTCAGACGAAATAAAATCCTGTCTACTTGTGAGCAATATTTAATTGTTGTAGTCGAATATAGATATGTGATAAATATCAATTTTCGTTTTTTAATAAGAAATTGTTACAAGTGAAAAAGTGCTTGTCATTGAAACTATGAAGAAAATGGAACTGCGAAGGGTTGATCATTGACTTGATGTCAAAATAAGATTTTCGTTTTTCGATTATCTTCGTTTACTTTTATTTCCTTGATTTTTAAGACAGAAGATTCATATTTTGCTTTCGATTTAGTAAAAGCAATTGACAGCTGCCTTTATTAATACATATTCGTCCGGTAATTTCTGGCATCGCCGTTCGCAAAATTTTTTGGCATTTTTTGACACTATTTGTAGATATGATATAGTTTGTATAAAAACAACGTAACTTGTTGAAAATCATATATTTTTTCAGTGATAGTTGTAATTTTACCATTTTCGGTCAAAATTATCTCTGTTTGGTAGAACTTAGAATTTAATTTATTTAGAATTCATGGAACAAGGATTAATTATTTTCTGTAATTTCTGGCTACTGGTGATTGTTTGCGAAATGACGAATTTTCGTCAATTGACTATTAGTGATTATTTGCGAAATGACGAATTTTCGTCGTTCGGCTATTGGTGGTTGTTTGCGAAATGACGAATTTTCGTCGTGCGGACGAATATGTGTTAAATCGTGTACGAAATGTGTTTATCAGATCGATTTATTAAATTGATTTATTAAGTCAATTTATTAAATCATGAACTAGTCTAACTCGTTATTATAATGCAAGTGGTTTAAAGTGAACACTGCGGTTGCAACTATTGTTTAATGATTTCTTAATACAGTGATTTAAATTTGGGAGGGATCAGTCGAATTTTAAACTGAACGTGGATCGACAAATTTAAGATTCATGGTTTTTTAGCACCATTTACTCTAAAACAACCCACGGGGTTGCTATTAACGCTGTAACATTTTTAAATTGTCTGCAAACATGTGAATAAATACTAAAACATCGAAATTTGTCTAATTCTTCTAACTCATACAACACTTCCTATTTTCTATTCTAAAAATGCTAAATAATATTTCGATTATTAACACGTTCGTAAATCCTGCAGCAATTATTTCAACTCTGACGTAAAATGACATGGACGCCATTACATTAAAATTGGCTATCGAAATTACAAATTATCTTTAGAGTAATAGCTAAACGGTTCACCGAGCATTTCCATTACATTTTCACTCTTTTTTTACAGTTTTTAAACGTGTCAAGATTATATTTTAACTCATGGTGTTAATTATATCGAAAAATCGAGGGGATTGTGCTAGGTTCATAATATCGTAAATGTTCTTCCTTTATTTATGCCATCAATAATGCTGCAAATATTTTTCTATTTTACAATACATACACTAAAATACATATTAAATAATTATTATGTGAAATATTTTTCTCTCTTATAATACATACACTAAAATATATATTAAATAATTTTTATGTGAATTATACTATACTTTGTGCTGTCAGAAGTTATTAGTTTCTGAGACATGAGGTAGAAGGAGGTATACTCGAGGAAGATTCGAAAACAGTTCGTGTTTGTAAATACTTTTTAGCTGTCTCTAAGACGACATTGTCAACGTGCAGTGTGTTTGTTACTTCAAGCAATATATGTAAGAGAGAGTCATCATATTAAGTCATATAAATTACGGAATTCAAAGATATATAATATTAATATTTAAACGTGAATAAAAGTGAAATTTGTTTCTCAAAGTGCAACAGCCAATTTTGTGCTCCATTTTGTGCAATGATCGCGAGTGAAAATATGCTCCAAAATTATTCGCTCCTTTAAAACTCGTGCGGCTACATTTAGCTTCTAATTGAATGTCAACGTGCAGTGAACATTATTTATAGACCATAAATCACAGTGATTTAAAAAGCGTGCTTTTAATATCCTAGATCAAAAAATAGAGCCAGTTAATCTGGCGCAAGGACTATCGATTTTTGTCTCTAAGTTTGGACACCGTTAGAATCTCCCGGAGTCGACCAAACAAGTTTCATTCCCAATATTTCCACGGGAAAGTCGAGAAAAATGAAATATTTGCATAAACGTGCACGGTCCATTAATCACCTCGGCTAAATGGACAGATTATGAGTCGACAGGGCAATTAATCTGTCTGTGACACACTAGGCAGTGGGTAGCAGTCGTCTTAATCCAGCCCGGGGGATCTTCGTTAAATTCTATGGCTTTTGATCGCTGTGAAAATAATCTCACGTTTTGCTGATAAATGCGATGGTAACATGGTGATGTCGACAATTTTGAGGATTATTCTATGCGATGTAATTTTCTAATAATATTGTAATTTTCTATGTTTGGAATTGCTGTTTAGAGACAGCTGTCAAAGTATATTTTTAACGTAACATGGACTTTTAATTTGTTTATAATATATACGTATGAAGAGTTAAGGATCTGAGTAGACGAATTTTTTTATTTTTGAAAGCAAAACCTAACAAATATATTGCAAATTTTATTCACTGTTGGCAAAAGTGAAAAATTGACAGGTCGAAGTATATTAAGTGTTAAGGATATACATATATGTACAGAGTTTAAGGATCATATCTGCTCACACGAATTTGTCATTTTAGAAAATAAAAAAATGTAAGCAGTAAATTGCAAATTTTATTCACTGATGACGAAAATTAATAGGTCGAAATATATAAAGAGTCAATGACACATATAAAGAGTTAAAGATATAATAAAGAATTGAAGAACCATATAAAGAATTAAAAATCATATTTCCTCACCCAAATTCCTCACTTTGAAAACCAAAATGTGATGGTAATGTGACACTGTTTTTGGAGGCTTTCGTTGAGTATAGAGAATTTATATTTTGGTTTGCTAATTTTTGTTATTGAGAAATGAGATTTGAGGTTAAGTAATTATATTTTGGTTTTCAAAGTGAGGAATCACCGCATCATCAAAAAATAAAAGTAAAAATATTTCCACTAACAACATTATTCCCAAACCCAGTACTTTGCAAAATAAAAATCGCCCAAACCAATTTCAACAAATACTATTTCGAACAAAAATATTTCTGCTCTTTCAATAATCGCAACGAGTTGGAATCAACGCAACAACGTTCCCAATTACAGCGCTCCGAAATCGTCCCCTCCGCGCTCCGAAATCGTCCTCTCCGCTCCAGAAAGTCAAACTGCATAATTTCCCGAGGTACACGAAGTATACAACCAAGACGACCGATTCAACTTCCAAAAACATGAAAGGCGATTCGCGTCGAGCTGCACGGAGCGGCGGGAGCTAATAAATCGTTGGTTACCAGCGCGCGCGCGAGAATCGCAACGGGTTTCCATACCATTGACGCGCGTTAGTCGGCCAAGAATAGTTTCGTCTTCGTCGGTACTTAAAACCTGCAGCGTGAAGTTTGAATGATTTCCCGGGGAGTTTGTAGCAACGACCTGCAGCAGTTCGCAGGTATTCAGACAGCAACGGCACAGTAGAGCACAGGCACAGGCAGGCAGGCAGCAGCAGGTCGACCAACCGAAATCAACGTCGATTCCAGGCCGTTCCCCAGCCACTACATCCGAGCATTCTCATTGTGTTTAGGGGCCCTTTCAAACTTCCTCGGCGCATAACGTTCCGCATTCGAATGTAGTGGCTTCACTTGTATAGGAGCCATAAGCGGAGAACGCGTAAAATAGTAATCTGCTTCTTTCTTTCTTTCGTTTTTTTTCTTCTTCTTTTTTTTCGTCCCGTCGACCGGAGAAAATACATTTACCGTGGATTATTGTTGCCGGGAGCACGCGATTGAAAAAAAAAGGACAGCGCTGGCTCCTCTATATCGGTACAGCTTTTGTCGGGTGCTGGGGACGGATACCTGGCGAACGGATTTCTGCACTGGTTTCTGGAACTCTTCCGGGCGTTCGACAATTTGTTATCTCTTCGTGGGTCATTTTCTTTGGAATTATTAGAGGTTTAGTTGGAAATTATTTCTAGTGAGACAATTTAGGTTTACCGTGTGCGCATGATTACTTGGCTGTGAATTTATCGAGGTCTAAATGCAATTAACAAGCGTTACATTGTGAAAATTATAAAATAGAATTTATTGGAATTATTTGTAATTTTTATGCTAGCGTATAGATGATTAAAGATATATATTTAATAATTTCTAATAGAAGCAGTTCTGCGATTTTAAAGAATTACGAAATCAAAAATAAGGTGGATTTACTGCGTTGAATATTTAAATACTGAAACCTAAAAGCAGAATTTTGTTTGGTCAATATAACAACACTCTTAAAAGTACTCTCTGCAATCGTGCCTTTATCATTTTCATCTTTAATGCAATGATCTATACCTAAAATTAAAAAGGAAATTAAAATCTCGAGTTACTTATTCAATCTTCTTTTCCAATTGCGATATTTAAGAAAAATATTGCAAAAATTGTCTACTAAACTAAAAAAAAGTCTTCTCAGCGTTCCAAGAAAAAAATAAGTAATCTCACCCGCTATCAAAAAAAAGGGTGGCTGCCCATCGCCCCGAAACCTCTTTCGAGATTCGAGCGAGCGTTTCCTCCTCTAATTCACTCGTCTCTATTTACTTTCTAATTCGACGTGGGCCCCGGGCTCTCGGTGTTCCTTTATTCCAAGGAGACGTGTGTACACTATTATTTCACCTCGGCGTGCCGTCGGAGCAGCAGCGGCAACGGCCAGAGAATGTGACTCACGTCAAACTTTTGCGCTACGAAATTCTTCACGCTTCCTCCCCTCGACAAACGATGGTAAATGTTCTCGATTCTCTTCGCCCCGTGTTTCCACCGTCGCCGTCGCCGCCGCGCAGACAATATCTTCCGCCTTTCGCTTCTCTCCTACGGAATGGACACAGATTACTACTCTGATATTTTCGATGGTTCCCCCGGCCGAATACCAAACCCATTCGCCGATAAACGCGCGCCGCGGGGGGAATTTTATCTACGATGTTCAATAAGATCGTCGCAGCCGCGAGAAACGGAAAACAACTTGTACGGTCGACACCGAATAAGGAGGAATCTGTTTCGGCCGCGTCTCATTCCGTCGGTGCTTTGTCTCACGGCGCTACCTCCTCTCTCACCCCCTTCACCCCCTCTCACCACCAAGTCGATCACTAGCGGAGCCAATGAACAATCACTTTTTTTCCTTTTACCGTGCATTGTCCAAGCGTTGAATTTGCTATTTGTCAACGGCGTTTTTATATTTGGTGACGTGGTTAATGTATGCAGAAGTTAGGTTAATGTGTGCAGAAGTTAGGTTAATGTGTGCAGAAGTTAGGTTAATTTCTAGCTAAAATTTTTCATCGTTCGTCGATTTATTTGTGCGCTATATGGATGGAAATATGTGATAGGATGATTAAATGTGTAAATTGTAACTGTTTTGCTATATTAGTGTACCCTGTTGTACATGTTATACGTGTGATGTGTATATTATAGTGTAATATAATTTGTAATACTTTATAGAATATATAAAGTAGAATTCCACTTTCGTAAATCAGTCACCAAATTACTAAATAATAAATGCCGCAATTAATAATAAAATAAACCACAGTAATTACTAACAAATAGCAAGTAATTCCTGAATAAACTAGCAAATAATTTTAGCAAAACTATCAAGTAATTCTATTAAAACTGGCAAGTGGTCTCGACGAAATTTTCACTCGGAGAGACGAACGCGATCGCCGTAAAGGACGCGTAATCCGTGAACGACTTTCCCCCGGCGCATTTCCGCGGTGATTTATTGTTGTAAAAGCGATCGTCATATTAGCCGAACGCTCTTATCTCGTTGCTAATTCGGATAGGAGAGGATCCCCCGTGCAGCCTTAATGAATCTGATCTATCCGGACAGGCACCCAAAATTCTCCGACTTCCTCCGGCGCGTAGACGGAATTAAATCCATGATTTAAATCCTCGGTATTTTCCCCCTCTCCTTGGTCTCCCCCCACCCCCGCTCTCTATTCGACGTTCTACCCAGGTTGAGTCAATTCGGTAAAAATACTCTTTAAAAGGCGCGCCCATGCTTCGGGCATCTCGCGATTTAAGATTCTTTAGGATCGCCTTGCGAAGTATTCAGCGCTTCGCGAGCCGCGCGCCGCATTTTTCATTGCTCGCGCAGCTATATAAACCGGGCGCAACTATTTCATACATCCCGGGGTAAAATTATTCCCGTGGAACACGATTTTCCGCGGAGTCCTCCTTGTGCCTGGGGAAATTCATTACGTTTATCCGAACGGTGTGTATGCTTGGAGTGTACGCTCGTGCAGAAAAGTATTCGAACACGTTTCTAAAGTTCTACGAATGAAATGTATATGCTAAGTCGGAAATAAATGTGTTAAGTCGAAAATATGTGTATTGAGTCGGAAATAAATATGTTAAGTCGAAATTAAATATTTTAAGTCGAAGCCTTTGAAATCGTGTTACACGGATAATGAGGGATGAGTTTCAAGATTGCATAGGCGGAAGCAGAAAATAATTGAACAATATATACTGTTTTCACTATTAATTTATCGTAAATATGTTCCAGAAGTGGTTCGCGAAAGTATTTGACGTATTTTATATGTATATTTGTATAAGTATTCGAACACTTACGATTTTAACATTTAATAAATTAATAACAAGAAATGTCTTTTAAGACTGCCTAAGCGAAATTAAAAAATATTTCTATAAGAAGAGGTATTCAAAAATTGTTGCAGGAAAATTTCAAAAACAATGCATCAAAATTCAATTTACTAAACAATCATTAATATATATATCTTAGTGATGTAAGTGTTCGAATACTTTCATTTTTAAGTGTATATACACGTGTATCAATATGTATATATCTTTATGAGAGTACGTACACGTGTACACATACGTATTGTATACATCTTTACGAGGGTACATACATCTTCGCGCCGGCGTTAGGCTCGGCCCCCCGCGAACGTATTTCAATTAAGCCGATGCGAAATTGAATTCCATAACAATTGCTCTATGAACAGGTCAATTACGCGGCTCCGATACAAGAAGCCCTATTGTCCGCATATTATCGGGATCGCGCAGGGCTGCATTACACCGTTCGCAGGCCCTGGGCATTCTTCCATTCTGCCCACCTGTGCTCCTCTCTCTCTCTCCCTCCTCTCTCTCTCTCTTTTCTCTCTCTCTCTCTTTTCTCTCTCTCTCTTTTCTCTCTCTCTCTTTTCTCTCTCTCTCTTTTCTCTCTCTCTCTCTCTCTCTTCTCTCTCTCTCTTTTCTCTCTCTCTCTCTCTTCTCTCTCTCTCTCTTTTCTCTCTCTGTCTCCCTTTTCTCTCCCTCTCTCTCCCTCTTTCCTATCTCTCCTCTCCCCCCCCTCTCTCCCCCTCCCTGTTTTCGTCCTACAGGATGCAAGCCCCCGTCGAACTTCCCTATTGTTAACTTATTCCCGTCGACTTCACCGGTGTAATTGTCATTACACACAGTAGTAGTAGCTTTTGCCGTTGAAATCCCGCCGCTCACATAACGCCCGCTGTTTTTACCAGACTACAAACAACGTGCTGTTTGAGTTATGACAATATTGCTCCGTCGAATTATGCAGAACCGTGAAAACAGCATGACAAAACAATTTAGCGCGACTGACGCGGAGCATTCATACGCGCGGCCATTATTTGTAAGCGCGGCGATCTTGTTTGATCATCGATTGCAGAGGGTTTCGTGGGTTTGTGGCGGTGTGTATGTCCCTTGGGATTTCTATAGTTCGTTTGGATTGTTAATTAAGGCTGTCGAAATTTTATGAGATATTTCTGTAAGATATGTACAAGTATATCAAGCGATTTCGAATAAAAAGCATGGGAAAAGCACTGGATAATTTTTATTTCTTTGACGCTTTTTATTTCTCGACAATTTCAATTTATTTCTGACAATTTTTCTTTCCTTCTTTCACGCTGCTTTGATTAGCACTAACTTGTCCGTAATATTTTCCTTAATAGGATCAGATAATTTTTCTTTCCTCTATTCTCTTTATTTAGTTTCGTTCCTAGACTTTCCTTTCGTCCCTAGAGTGAAAGGGTTAATCATCTCAAAAAATATAGAATTGCGGGAGCAACGATGCAGCAGGTATTAATACAAAGGCCGTAACGACGACGGTAAAGTTTCCCAAGAAAAGTGAAGAACGAGAGAGAGAGAGAGAGAAAGGGAACGGAACGAGGGAAACGAACGCACAGTTTTCCGGCGTGAATTAATGAATCAGGTCACAGAAAGAGAGAGAGAGAGAGAGAGAGAGAGAGAGAGAGGTGCTCGAGTTAGGACTATCGATAAATAGGCTAGCCCAGATAAGGCGGGTGGAAGAAAATGAGATAGACTTTTCTGACAGGCCGTAAGGAATGGATGAAAGTATCCGGAGAGAGAGCAAAAGGCGAGCGCGAAAAATGTTAACGCGATGCCGCATTAAATGGAGAGCGAACGTAGCGAACGGCTCGGGGGTGGGGTGGGGGGAGGAGGGGGGGGGGGGGGAGAAGAAATTTTCTAGCGAGAAACGAAGCTCGCGGAAAGACCAAAGATAAAAGGCTAAATTGAAAGGTGACGGGAAACAGAGCGAAAGAAAAAGAGAGAGAGAGAGAGAGAGAAGGGGAGAGGAACTAATTAAGGAAAAGAAAGCAGTATTAGAGAAAGTATCAACGTCGCAACGTTTTTAGGTAAACGCGTCTTTGCTTTCTAATACTTTGACTCGTTAATTGCCAAATTTTGTTTTTTTTTCAATTTTTAGTGGATAAAGGTATATATGTACTCAGAAAGTAGTGTAATATACAAATTATATTCATATTAGGTTGGAAACTATGAAACGGGCGCTGCAGTCGAATACATACTAAACGAAACCGCCCGTTTCATAGTTTCCAACCTAATATTAATATATATTCATATATAACGATGTAAATATATTCATATGTAATATTATAATTACATTAAAATTGTATTTTGCTGCGAAGATGACCATAACCTCAATAAGAAAAGCAATGCATATGCTCCAAAAATACTGTAACAAAATAATGATATATTATCGTGAAAATATTCTTTAACTTTTTAAAAATGCTTAACTGAGGATGATTATGTCAAATTGTATAAATAAAAATGGTATAGTATTTAGTTATAATATAAAATCCAAAGCACAAATATCATGTCTAAAATTCAATTTTGTAATTTTCCATTTACAGACGATTTTTAAAATTAAATCGAGAAGAAACGAAAAATAAAACACACGCCATCTCCTATAAACAATATCGACCAAACTGTACAAAACTGTACAAAACGCCATTAAACCGTCGAACAGGTTGACACGCCCGTTCCGAGATTCCACTCGCTCAATTTCTCCATCATTAGACGACGTTAATTATTTTTCTTGCCGTAGCCGCTCGCTCGAAATTGTCGGGATCGCGTTGCCCCGTTGCCAATAATTGGTCTAAAATATTCTTCGTTAACGGATCCCGCGGGGGAACAATAGGTCGCGGATAAAGCATCCCAAGCATCGGCATTGTATCTCAAAGTTCTCACGGATTTTTATACTCTTCGAAAAAACTAGAAGCCATTGTATCGCGGGAGAGAGAGAGAAGAGGCGTTGTCTTTCAACGGAGTATAAAAAAAAACGTAGAAAACAAACTGTTCCGAGGTATGCGAGCACTCGGATTTCACAAGGAAAACTGTGTTCGATTGTTCGCGACGAGTCGAGCCGTGTTTCTCGAAATCGGCGGACCGTTCGAAAAAACGCGTGTTATTTGAGAAAACAACGGTGGACGATGCCGAAATCTGATTTATGGAATCAAGACAATCGCCACGATTTTTATACGCTAAGTATAGTATTTTTGAGTATATATATATGTGTTGGGAATTTATCTGTATAGCGAGTGCCATTTGTTATTGCTTGTCACCTTGGTGTCTGTTCGATAGTCGCTATTAGATTATAGTTTTTATATATTTACTATTTACTATTTTTAATATTTGGTTTCTATATATTTACTATTTACTGTTTTTAATATTTGCTTTCTATATATTTACTATTTACTATTTACTATTTTTAATATTTGCTTTCTATGTATTTACTATTTTCTATTTACCATTTTTAATATTTAGTTTTTAATATATAGTTATTAAAAAAGCCTATAAATCTTCTAACTTTTACTGCCGGCAACAGACGTAGAAATTTTTATTTTGCACAAAGATCCGCACACCAGTTATTTCTATTCCAGCTTCGTAACACAAAGGGTTCGCCTCGTTAAACAATTATAACATTAAAATATCAAAAATAAACGAATTAGAAAAACGATTCAAACCTTTTTCGCATCTCTTAAACCTCCATCAAACACAAACAAAACTCGATTAATTCGAACTCCAAACTGACACAAACAAAATCCACCACAACTCGCCGAAAATCCGCAAATAATAGTCTTGAAATGATCGCGGCTTCTATTCGGCGCGCAAAGACAGAAAATCCACAGGCGACAAACCGGGCTCTCGGCGCGCAGTGACACGGATAGGAGGCCGCAGGTGATGCGCCGGGTGCATATACACAGGGTCCCCCGTGTGCACCTGCAAGTCAGAGCGAGCGAGCGAGCTCTCCCGCGCGCGTGTCTCGGCCGTGTGTAACCGGTGTGTTGGGAAACAAAAACGTAAAAACTGCTGTCCGAAAAAGTAAAAAAAAAAAGAGAGGAGAGAGAAGAGGAGAGTGGAGCCGGTCGGAAAAAGAGCGAAATAAAAGGGGAAGACGCGGGCCGGGGCGAAAAACAGGTCGAAAAACCGAGGGGCCGCTACGGAATCCGGAGTTGGCGGCCGAGCGAGCGAGCGCGAGCGCGCGCGCGCGCGTAAATCTGCCGGCGGAGTCCGTTAGTCATGCTTTATTTCGCTTTAGTTTTCCGTGCACGGTGGAATAGCATCAACTTTCCGGGAAGGGGCTGACTCACGCGCTTTTCAAATCCATTCAGAAACTGACGAATGCCCCCGTGCACGCACCGCGCCTCTCACCTCTCTGCCTTCGGCCTCGGCCTCGCCTCGCCTCGCCTCGCCTCGGCCTGGCCGAGCGCCACATGTGCGCCGGGCTAATGGCTCGTCTTTCGTTTTATTGCTGCATACGGTGACAATGAAACGCTCCACGGATTCCTTTTACGCCCGCCCGGTTATCTCCTAACGGGGATATTGAATGCTTATCGAAGGACGTTCGTGCTCCATCGGGCAACGGGCCCGCGCTCACCTCCTCCGCGTTATTGCCTTTAAATCTCTCGGCCGCACTTGTTACTTTTCGTGGCAGCCTATCGTCTCTGAGTCATGGCTGATAGAGGTGGAACTGTAAGATACCTTAGAATATTTAGTGTCTCTTAAAAGCTTGTAGTAAGATTTTGTGGAGTTGTAAATTTTGGTTTTTATTGTCAAATACAGGTGCGAAGAAGGTGTAAAATTGGGTGGATTTTTAATAAGAAATTAAATATAATATTGTAAATTAAATATGATAATTGTAATAATATGTCAATAAATTGTAAACAATATTAATACTTAGACCTTTGCACTCGGTTGTCCCCTCTCAGGGGACATTCAAGTTTATTAGTGATTACGGGGAATCGAGTTGTTTCGGCGTAACCTTTTTTAGACATGCACGTTTCTCTGAAGTTTCCTTTTGAAATGGCACAAGAAGTGAAATCAAAATATCGTAAAATTACTAAAATATATACATAGAAGAAATGTCAGCGTGTTTTTATGCTAAAAAAGAACTGCGGGAAATTTAGGAGCGTCTTATAACACAATAGTTCTGTCACGGCGCGCGTAATCGTCCCATCCCAGGGTTTTCCCCGTGAAACGTAATCGTCCCCCACCGAAGAAATTGAATATTAAGCGGCAGAAACTTTATGTGCCTGCGAGCCAGAGATTGTTGCTGAAGTTACACACAGAGGCAACGCCGTTCTACGAATGCTGCCGCGGTTCCTTACCAACTTCCGCGGCGGCGGCGGCGAAGAAAGTCTATTATAATTACACTGTTGATTTTTATGGGGAAGGAAAAATTTCGTATCACGGCTGCGAGGGAAACAGCTGCGAAATAAAAGCGCGTTTCGTTCGCAAATTGGAAAGAAGATAGCGATGCTTTTAGATTTGTTTACGGTGTTTGCAGTTTGGTGTTTTATCTCGACGTTATTATCGTGATTTTGTTATAATAAAATCGGCTGTTTAATTATAGAATTTAATTATATAAGCAGTTTAATTGTGAAATTTGATTATATAAGCAATTTAATTATAAAATTTGTTTATATAAGCAGTTTAGTTATAAAATTTGTTTGTATAAGAAGTTTAATTATAATGTTTTATTCGGCCTTGGAACAGTTCTACCGATGGAATTCCGGTTTCTTGACGCTGCTTTTTGCGCCATTGTCATACGTATTCCGGTATGCGGCTGTAGAGATGACTATGTTGTAATGTTACATTAATCTCTGCTTAGCTTCTAAAGTTTAATTACGGTCGACCATATGTTTTCTTGCGATTAGTTCTTGCGATTTTGCTGTTGCTATGTTTCAGCTGTCGTGGTGTTGACTATCACTTTTAATTATTAATGAGTTAGTGTTATTAGTGTCAGTATTATAATATTAATATTGTATTGTATAGAGAAGAAAATTAATATTAGTGTTAATATTATTTGTGTCAGAATTATTAGTGTATAATTAGTATCAGTATTATATCAGCATCGATATTATTATTATTAGTATTATTAGTACCATTATTCCTATTATTTTTTATTATTAGTGCAACTATCACTAGCATCATTAAAACAGCACTATACTAATTAATAACCTTACACTTAAAAGATTTATTGCAGCTTCACAAAATTAATTATTTACAATAAGGTACGAGGAAAAATTGTCCAAGATCTTGAAACTGTTCCAAGAGAGTCGAGGTTTACATAATTCTTCGTAGGCGTCCTAATACCTGTGGACACAATCAAGTTGCGCAATCGGCCGAGGTTGCGTGCTTTCTACAATGAAGCTTTCGCCTTGATAATCTCCCGCTGATCACCGAACACTTTCTTCAACCGAAGTCACGCTTGCTTCGGCACAATTTTTGTAAAAATCTCGCCATTTCGTAAGAATTTATAAACTTGAGATTTTTGAGCAATTTACTCGACTTGACGGAGTTGCATAAGTTTACTGACGCAGTTATGGCTACTGCGAATGAGTTTCCTTAGAAATTTGTCCAGTCATTTTTTCTGTCATTTTTCTAGACATTTTTCTAGCCATTTTTTCAGTAATATTACTAGTCATTTTTACAGTAATTTTTCCAATGATATTTCCAGTCATTTTCCAGTAATATTTCCAATAATTTTTCCAGTAATCTTTTTACTCAATTTTCAAGTAATATTCCCAGTAATATTTCAGTCAATTTTCAAGTAATATTTCAGTCAATTTTCAAGTAATATTTCAGTCAATTTTCAAGTAATATATCCAGCAATCTTTCCAGCAACATTTCCACTAATTTCTCCAGTAACCCGTTCACCCTCGAATTCCCACGGCAGCTCGCCCCCGCTCGATCCACCGATTGTTTTTCGCCCGACGCGTGTCGCACCCTCCCCCATAACCGTAGCGAGGCGCCAAGGAATAAATAGAACATCAATTATAAGAACCGTGTCCGGAATTTCTGGGGCGGAATAATCGATTCGTTACAGATACGTTTTTCCTCTTGTGAACCTTCCTGCCGGGTCCCCACATCGAACCGGGAGTAGTTGGCCGCGGCGTCGGCGTGCCCCCCCCCCCCCCCCCCCCCACTGGAGTTTACGGGGTGAACGTTTTCCAAGGTGGCGGTGGTGGTGGTGCCGGCACGGTGGAAGCGGTCCCGGAAAGCGTTAATTAATACGTATCACCGAACGGGCGACTACAAAAGGGTGGCACGCGAAAGGGTTTTAATAAATGTCATATCGTGTTTGTACGTAATTAACGCGAATTTGTTTCGAGCGCGTGTCTTTTCCGTTCTTGCGGCAGCGAGACCGCGTTTATTCCGCCGCGGCTTTTCCGCGCGCCGCCGGTAAACCCCCGGGACAAGTGAAGGCAGAAAATGCGCCGGCAACTTTCCCGCTAATTGCTTTGTTTCTTAACTCTTTGTCGGCGAGGGTGTGCGGCCCGTTCGCGCTCGCGAAGAATGCGCGAGCAATTCGTTCGGCCTGTCGCCGAAAGTCGGACGCGTTGAAAAGGTGAACGGAAACTATCCCTTCGCGATCGAAGCCATTTCAATTGCAAAACTGATATCATTTTCCTGGCTCATATCATTTCCATGTAATAAAATAAATTGAATTAAAATGCACTTTTATGCGTACAAAATTGATTCTTGTAACTCGTATCAATACTTAGCAATTTGTCAAATCTAAACATTGTTGACATAAAAATTATTTCGAGACGTGATAGAACAATTTCAGAGGTACCACTCGAGGGCAAAGGGTTATTACTACCTGCGCCGGTCGGACAGAAAATTCGTGTTTCGATCGACCGGACACTATCAATTACAAACGCGGCTCAGGTTTTTCTACTTCTGCGTCGAGCCTCTGTCAATCCGCCTTGCGTTAGACTCGACCGACAAATGACAAGCCGACCGTGTTATCAGCTGTTCTGTATACCGTAAATCGATCGAATCGAAATTTTAACGTAGCCGACTCGCGTGGAATTAACTGGCGAGCGATGTTATTACGCGCGGAGGAAACAAGACGCGGGAGCGTTTCGTTAATTACGCAAGGAGTCGTGCGAGATTTACGGAACTCTCTCTCTCTCTCTCTCTCTCTCTCTCTCCCCCCCTCTCTCTCTCTCTCTTTGTCTTTCTCTCTTGGCCGAAGGCACTTGTGCTTCTCGAGCCCATAATCTCCGGCCGAGAGTCACGTGATAAAGGGAAATGAGATATGGCGAACGGGGAAAAGCTTCTCGAATAGAAACGTTCCGAGCGTGTAATGCAGTTTCCGTTCGACTCCTGGTGAAATTAATTGCAATATTCATCCGGCGGGGACTGCGTCAACTCGATCGGGCTCGCGAATTAACCTACAGACTTGGAACTCTTAGCCGGATGGTATCGGTAAAGGGAAGCACAATACTTTCTCGTCGCGGGTATCCGCGGCCCCGGCCGCAGTGATTTGCTGCTCGTCGACTCGAATCTCGGATAATAAGTTTATCGATTGAAGTCCGCGGGGATGGATTCGACGTTTACCGAATTCCTCGCGACGGTTCGGTCACTGTCGGAAAAAGAAAGGGTTCGGCGAAAGTTGCAATTTTGGAATTTAGAGTTTTTTTTTAAATTTAAAGAGTTTTTTTGAAATTTTAAGTTTCTTGCGTTTATTTTGTGATTTTCAGAATTTGTGTACGATTATATAGTATAATTATATAATAATCTGTTAAAATAAAATTCGGTTCAAGCTTTTGTGATTTTGTGACTATTCTCGGTTATCAAAGCTATTTATTTTTATAATATTACATGAAATTGAATTATACATATTATTGTATTAAATATATATATCTAAACTTTAAAGAAGAGTTAACAGATTTTATTTAGTCTACTTAATATTGCATAATGTTGTACTTATCACGTGGTCAGTTCTTCAACGTTATGTTCTTCTTTTTCCATAGATTGTTCTAAGTATTAAATGAGAACTGTGCTGAATAATTCAATATTTTTGTTTCCAAAAAGTGTTGTCTTTATCCTTAATATTAACCCTTTTATAATATTATAATAATATTAACCCTAACAGCGACTTTGAGGCTCAAAAATTGTTCTGCTATTCTTCAAGCAAATATCAACAGCATCAGGCTAATTGCATTTAAAAAGCTCTTAAAACCGAAATAATTCTACTCTCCAATAACTTCCACTTCCTAGACATAAACTATTCGCATAAACTACAATAAATCGTATCAAACAGAAATACAGTATCTCAGAAACGATATTTTGCATTTATAATAGAATTAAAGTAGCTTCGTTTGAAAAGATATTTATACAAACTCCTTTTAATTAAATCAGTCGTCACACGGAGGCCGAATATATTATCCGGCATTCGTCCATACGCGTTGGTGCATTGGTCGTCGCATCGATACAGAATACATCCGGCGCTCGTTCCGAAAGGGTTAAATATTTATCGAGCAAATATCAGCGAGATGTTAAATAGCATTTTATTTCCGTCAATACTCATCAACACGATGAACAAACGGCATCCTCGAGCGCGTTGTTCCTCGATATTTAACACGTTCTATGCCGCGCTATTTTTTACTCGAATCTTTGCTCTAGTCACTCGTTATTTCACTAAACTTTACTATATTATCTGTAATCATTCATAATCGTATACGATAATAAATCGAATTCATTACGATCCATTCTTCTGGTGGAAATTAACTCTATAATTCTAGATTTGTTATAAATTATTTTCTAGCCCATTAAATAAACATGCAAGCATGTACCATCGATGGTACACGTGGCACGGAATGTGTTAAGAAAATCTGTCGCGATCGACGTTGTGCCGTCGAATGTTGCAAATTTCTCCGCGACGAGGTAAAACTTGGCATTTCTAATACTGTTCAAACGTAGATTGGACTTTTAGGAAATAGAGTATTTCGCTCTTGGATTATTCGCTTTGATGTTAACGATTACATTCGCTAAAAGCCGAACATTTGTAATAAGTGTTTCCTATATGCACACAGCAACAGTGCATTGTTTAGTGGCCACTCTCGAAGAGCACTCCCACGGACTGTTTATTCGATGAGGTTCCATTCTTCGAGCCCCAAATAAGCGGGCTCCGCGGCGCACCGGGCGAAACGCGCATAAAACTGTTGGAGCTGTTGCGCGCGATTACGATCGCGGCTCGGAAACGTGGAACTGGGTCAGAACCGCGCGAGGGTTAGAAATATCAATAACAATCAAGGCGTATCGCATTAACATTAAATAATGCAAATCCGTCGGCCGCGTTCCACGGGTCTCTCTCTCTCTCCTCTCTCGATTCTCTCTCTCTCTCTCTCCTCTCTCGATTCTCTCTCTCTCTCTCTCTCTCGATTCTCTCTCTCTCCTCTCTCGATTCTCTCTCTCCTCTCTCTCTCTCTCTCTCTCTCTCTCCTCTCTCGATTCTCTCGACCGCTTTTCGCAGCAGAAACCGGTGAATACTGCATCGCGCGCGAGGATTGCCCGCGCCGGGCCGCGCAACGCGAAAGTAAGCGAAATGGACGCAGCATACCTCCGTGTATCTTCAACGACAATGGTGGAGTGTGTGTACCACCGGCGAACAAAGTGTTACCGCCGGCCGTGGAAAAATAAAAGAGCCCGGTGGCACCGCGCTTCCTGTCGGATGACCCCGCAAGAAAACCGGCGTTCTCCGCGGCTAACCCTAACGCTCCGTCGAGGTCCCGGCAACGGTAGTGTTTTTTTTTTCAAAAAGAGCCCCGGCATTGTTCTCGCGAGGATTGCGACTACGGCGCTACGGCCAGGTAGGAGAACCGCGCGGCAATCTGATTTAAGGTCCACTACCAAGTGTAGCAGTTCGTTGACTCGCCGCGCGGGATGCAGGCGAGGCACGCAACCGCGATCCACATGCTCGATAAGGGAAACTGGGAATTTTTTCGTGACACGAAAAATGGATTATTTCTCTGTTCTTTTTCTTTTAGAGCAATAAAATTCTGCCCGGGCGATTGCTTTTCTCTTTCTGCGAGATCGAGAGTCGGAATATTATATTAAAGAGCGCCGTGTCTTGCCGGCTTTGATAAACAAATCGGAGTCTTGATTAACCTTTTGACATACCATTTTCTTTACAATTGTTACGATTAGAATATTTGTTTAATCGCACTAATTTCTTCGGAGAAAAAGGAATTTTACTTAAGTCTTGTCGAATGTTTAACCCTTTGCACTCGGAGCCATTTTAACTGCGAAATAATTTTTCAAGGTTATGTTCTTTATGTTTAACGAGACCCTGCGACACCCGGCAAACAAACGATCGTTAAATGGTATCGACTCCCCCGTCGAATTCAAAGGGCGTGTTCCCCGGTTACGAAAACTGGGACACGCGCGGGAAAACCTGATGGGGGGGGGGGGGGGGGGGGGGGTTTGTCTTCGAGGCATAATTACGTTCGAGGCACCGGCGTCGACAGGATTACGCGTGATTGATTGTCGCAATGAATAATTTGTCAGTTTCATAGCGACTCGGTCGTAGACGACGGGGCAGGGGAGGGGAGGGGGG